>NW_025958932.1:0-42378 GCF_023159225.1 Perognathus longimembris pacificus | reverse complement strand
CCCTTAGGAACACATAAGATGATGCGAAGTGAAATGAACTCCATGTTATGGAAACAAGTGATATATCACAGTTGTAACTACTTTCAACGTCCTATGTGTATGTGTAGTTTCTAATATTGATGATGTTCTTGTATCACCTTCCTATGGTTGTACCTACATTATCACCGTAATCTTACCTGAGTATATAGGAAACCGTGTTTACTGGTATTGGAAGTAGGAAATTCAAAGGGATTACGAAATTTGAGAGACACAGGGGAAAAAAAGAGAAATAACTACAAAAGTAATACTTGCAAAACTGTTTGGTGTAAGTGAACTGAACACCTGAGAAGGGGAGGGTAAGGGGGGGAGGGAGGAGGGAATGAGGGACAAGGCAACAAACATAACAAGAAATTTATCCAATGCCCAACGTATGATACTGTAAGCTCTCTGTACATCAGTTTGACAATAAAAATTTGAGAGAAAAAAAAAGAAAAGCAGTAGCTTAATAAATTAAGTACTGCCTGGTATGGTTACTGTACTGGTAACTCCCCAAAAGAATCGGGATTGTGGTGAGGGAACAGAGAAAAAAGCACATTTAGGACCTGCAATTACGAAGGGGGGTAGGCAGCCTTATATCAGGGAGTATCCCTTCTGAGAAGAAAAACAGCTGGAACCTGTTAAGGTAATTACACAGGGGAAAGGATAATGTACTGGGAACTCCTCAAAAGAATCTGATTTGTGGTGAGGGGAGAGAGATAAAAGCTCATTTAGGAACGACATGAACATGCTGCGTAGGTAGCTGTTTATCAGTAAATATCTCCACTGAGATTAAGAAAAGCAGTAGCTTAATAAATTAAGTACTTCCTGGTGTGGTTACTGTACTGGTAACTCCCCAAAAGAATCTGGATTGTGGTGAGGAACAGAGAAAAAAGCTCATTTAAGACCTGCACTTACGAAGGTGGTAGGCAGCTGTATATCAGGGAGTAAACCGAATAAAAACAGCCAGAGCTTGTTAAGGTAATTACACAGGGGAAAGGATAATGTACTGGGAACTCCTCAGAAGAATCTGATTTGTGGCGAGGGGAGAGAGATAAAAGCTCATTTAGGAACGACATGAACATGCTGCGTAGGTAGCTGTTTATCAGTAAATATCTAAACTCAGATTAAGAAAAGCAGTAGCTTACAAATCAAAGAAAGGTTGGACAAATGGGACTGCATCAAACTCCAGAGCTTCTGCACGGCAAAGGACATAGCTCTCAAGAAAAACAGAAAGCCCACAGACTGTGAGAAGATCTTTACCGGACATTCAAAAGACAAAGGCCTCATCTCTAAAATATATGCAGTACTAAAAAAATTACCTTTTTCCAAAACAAAACCACAAAAACCAATAGCCCCCTCATCAAGTGGGCTAAAGACTTACAAAGAAAACTTCTCTGATGAGGAAATGAGAATGGCCAATAGACATATGAAAAAATGCTCTACATCACTGGCCATAAAGGAAATGCAAATCAAAACAACATTGAGATTCCATCTCACCCCAGCAAGAATGTCATATATCAAGAAATCTAATAATAACCATTGTTGGAGGGGATGTGGCCAAAAGGGAACCCTACTTCATTGTTGGTGGGTATGTAAACTAGTTCAGCCACTCTGGCAAGCAGTATGGAGATTCCTCAAAAGGCTCAATATAGAACTCCCCTATGACCCAGTAGCCCCACTGTTGGGTATCTATCCAAAACCCCACAAACAAAATCACAGTAATGCCACCAGCACAACAATGTTCATCGCAGCACAATTTGTCATAGCGAGAAGCTGGAACCAACCCAGATGCCCCTCCATAGATGAATGGATCAGGAAAATGTGGTACATTTACACAATGGAATTTTATGCCTCTATCAGAAA
Source organism: Perognathus longimembris pacificus (assembly GCF_023159225.1). NCBI lineage: Eukaryota > Metazoa > Chordata > Mammalia > Rodentia > Heteromyidae > Perognathus > Perognathus longimembris. The sequence continues at coordinate 40,497 of NW_025958932.1, read as the reverse complement.
GAATGACATTGTTCCATTTGTAAGGAAATGGAAGGACTTGGAAAAAGTTATACTAAGTGAAGTGAGCCAGACCCAAAGAAACATGAACTCTATGGCCTCCTTATTGGGAATAATTAGTACAGGTTTAGGCAAGCCATAGCAGAGCATCACAAGGCCCAATAGCTATACCCTTAGGAACACATAAGATGATGCGAAGTGAAATGAACTCCATGTTATGGAAACAAGTGATATATCACAGTTGTAACTACTTTCAACGTCCTATGTGTATGTGTAGTTTCTAATATTGATGATGTTCTTGTATCACCTTCCTATGGTTGTACCTACATTATCACCGTAATCTTACCTGAGTATATAGGAAACCGTGTTTACTGGTATTGGAAGTAGGAAATTCAAAGGGATTACGAAATTTGAGAGACACAGGGGAAAAAAAGAGAAATAACTACAAAAGTAATACTTGCAAAACTGTTTGGTGTAAGTGAACTGAACACCTGAGAAGGGGAGGGTAAGGGGGGGAGGGAGGAGGGGAATGAGGGACAAGGCAACAAACATAACAAGAAATTTATCCAATGCCCAACGTATGATACTGTAAGCTCTCTGTACATCAGTTTGACAATAAAATTTGAGAAAAAAAAAGAAAAGCAGTAGCTTAATAAATTAAGTACTGCCTGGTATGGTTACTGTACTGGTAACTCCCCAAAAGAATCGGGATTGTGGTGAGGGAACAGAGAAAAAAAGCACATTTAGGACCTGCAATTACGAAGGGGGTAGGCAGCCTTATATCAGGGAGTATCCCTTCTGAGAAGAAAAACAGCTGGAACCTGTTAAGGTAATTACACAGGGGAAAGGATAATGTACTGGGAACTCCTCAAAAGAATCTGATTTGTGGTGAGGGGAGAGAGATAAAAGCTCATTTAGGAACGACATGAACATGCTGCGTAGGTAGCTGTTTATCAGTAAATATCTCCACTGAGATTAAGAAAAGCAGTAGCTTAATAAATTAAGTACTTCCTGGTGTGGTTACTGTACTGGTAACTCCCCAAAAGAATCTGGATTGTGGTGAGGGAACAGAGAAAAAAGCTCATTTAAGACCTGCACTTACGAAGGTGGTAGGCAGCTGTATATCAGGGAGTAAACCGAATAAAAACAGCCAGAGCTTGTTAAGGTAATTACACAGGGGAAAGGATAATGTACTGGGAACTCCTCAGAAGAATCTGATTTGTGGCGAGGGGAGAGAGATAAAAGCTCATTTAGGAACGACATGAACATGCTGCGTAGGTAGCTGTTTATCAGTAAATATCTAAACTCAGATTAAGAAAAGCAGTAGCTTACAAATCAAAGAAAGGTTGGACAAATGGGACTGCATCAAACTCCAGAGCTTCTGCACGGCAAAGGACATAGCTCTCAAGAAAAACAGAAAGCCCACAGACTGTGAGAAGATCTTTACCGGACATTCAAAAGACAAAGGCCTCATCTCTAAAATATATGCAGTACTAAAAAAATTACCTTTTTCCAAAACAAAACCACAAAAACCAATAGCCCCCTCATCAAGTGGGCTAAAGACTTACAAAGAAACTTCTCTGATGAGGAAATGAGAATGGCCAATAGACATATGAAAAAATGCTCTACATCACTGGCCATAAAGGAAATGCAAATCAAAACAACATTGAGATTCCATCTCACCCCAGCAAGAATGTCATATATCAAGAAATCTAATAATAACCATTGTTGGAGGGGATGTGGCCAAAAGGGAACCCTACTTCATTGTTGGTGGGTATGTAAACTAGTTCAGCCACTCTGGCAAGCAGTATGGAGATTCCTCAAAAGGCTCAATATAGAACTCCCCTATGACCCAGTAGCCCCACTGTTGGGTATCTATCCAAAACCCCACAAACAAAATCACAGTAATGCCACCAGCACAACAATGTTCATCGCAGCACAATTTGTCATAGCGAGAAGCTGGAACCAACCCAGATGCCCCTCCATAGATGAATGGATCAGGAAAATGTGGTACATTTACACAATGGAATTTTATGCCTCTATCAGAAAGAATGACATTGTTCCATTTGTAAGGAAATGGAAGGACTTGGAAAAAGTTATACTAAGTGAAGTGAGCCAGACCCAAAGAAACATGAACTCTATGGCCTCCCTTATTGGGAATAATTAGTACAGGTTTAGGCAAGCCATAGCAGAGCATCACAAGGCCCAATAGCTATACCCTTAGGAACACATAAGATGATGCGAAGTGAAATGAACTCCATGTTATGGAAACAAGTGATATATCACAGTTGTAACTACTTTCAACGTCCTATGTGTATGTGTAGTTTCTAATATTGATGATGTTCTTGTATCACCTTCCTATGGTTGTACCTACATTATCACCGTAATCTTACCTGAGTATATAGGAAACCGTGTTTACTGGTATTGGAAGTAGGAAATTCAAAGGGATTACGAAATTTGAGAGACACAGGGGAAAAAAAGAGAAATAACTACAAAAGTAATACTTGCAAAACTGTTTGGTGTAAGTGAACTGAACACCTGAGAAGGGGAGGGTAAGGGGGGGAGGGAGGAGGGAATGAGGGACAAGGCAACAAACATAACAAGAAATTTATCCAATGCCCAACGTATGATACTGTAAGCTCTCTGTACATCAGTTTGACAATAAAAATTTGAGAAAAAAAAAGAAAAGCAGTAGCTTAATAAATTAAGTACTGCCTGGTATGGTTACTGTACTGGTAACTCCCCAAAAGAATCGGGATTGTGGTGAGGGAACAGAGAAAAAAGCACATTTAGGACCTGCAATTACGAAGGGGGTAGGCAGCCTTATATCAGGGAGTATCCCTTCTGAGAAGAAAAACAGCTGGAACCTGTTAAGGTAATTACACAGGGGAAAGGATAATGTACTGGGAACTCCTCAAAAGAATCTGATTTGTGGTGAGGGGAGAGAGATAAAAGCTCATTTAGGAACGACATGAACATGCTGCGTAGGTAGCTGTTTATCAGTAAATATCTCCACTGAGATTAAGAAAAGCAGTAGCTTAATAAATTAAGTACTTCCTGGTGTGGTTACTGTACTGGTAACTCCCCAAAAGAATCTGGATTGTGGTGAGGGAACAGAGAAAAAAGCTCATTTAAGACCTGCACTTACGAAGGTGGTAGGCAGCTGTATATCAGGGAGTAAACCGAATAAAAACAGCCAGAGCTTGTTAAGGTAATTACACAGGGGAAAGGATAATGTACTGGGAACTCCTCAGAAGAATCTGATTTGTGGCGAGGGGAGAGAGATAAAAGCTCATTTAGGAACGACATGAACATGCTGCGTAGGTAGCTGTTTATCAGTAAATATCTAAACTCAGATTAAGAAAAGCAGTAGCTTACAAATCAAAGAAAGGTTGGACAAATGGGACTGCATCAAACTCCAGAGCTTCTGCACGGCAAAGGACATAGCTCTCAAGAAAAACAGAAAGCCCACAGACTGTGAGAAGATCTTTACCGGACATTCAAAAGACAAAGGCCTCATCTCTAAAATATATGCAGTACTAAAAAAATTACCTTTTTCCAAAACAAAACCACAAAAACCAATAGCCCCCTCATCAAGTGGGCTAAAGACTTACAAAGAAACTTCTCTGATGAGGAAATGAGAATGGCCAATAGACATATGAAAAAATGCTCTACATCACTGGCCATAAAGGAAATGCAAATCAAAACAACATTGAGATTCCATCTCACCCCAGCAAGAATGTCATATATCAAGAAATCTAATAATAACCATTGTTGGAGGGGATGTGGCCAAAAGGGAACCCTACTTCATTGTTGGTGGGTATGTAAACTAGTTCAGCCACTCTGGCAAGCAGTATGGAGATTCCTCAAAAGGCTCAATATAGAACTCCCCTATGACCCAGTAGCCCCACTGTTGGGTATCTATCCAAAACCCCACAAACAAAATCACAGTAATGCCACCAGCACAACAATGTTCATCGCAGCACAATTTGTCATAGCGAGAAGCTGGAACCAACCCAGATGCCCCTCCATAGATGAATGGATCAGGAAAATGTGGTACATTTACACAATGGAATTTTATGCCTCTATCAGAAAGAATGACATTGTTCCATTTGTAAGGAAATGGAAGGACTTGGAAAAAGTTATACTAAGTGAAGTGAGCCAGACCCAAAGAAACATGAACTCTATGGCCTCCCTTATTGGGAATAATTAGTACAGGTTTAGGCAAGCCATAGCAGAGCATCACAAGGCCCAATAGCTATACCCTTAGGAACACATAAGATGATGCGAAGTGAAATGAACTCCATGTTATGGAAACAAGTGATATATCACAGTTGTAACTACTTTCAACGTCCTATGTGTATGTGTAGTTTCTAATATTGATGATGTTCTTGTATCACCTTCCTATGGTTGTACCTACATTATCACCGTAATCTTACCTGAGTATATAGGAAACCGTGTTTACTGGTATTGGAAGTAGGAAATTCAAAGGGATTACGAAATTTGAGAGACACAGGGGAAAAAAGAGAAATAACTACAAAAGTAATACTTGCAAAAACTGTTTGGTGTAAGTGAACTGAACACCTGAGAAGGGGAGGGTAAGGGGGGGAGGGAGGAGGGAATGAGGGACAAGGCAACAAACATAACAAGAAATTTATCCAATGCCCAACGTATGATACTGTAAGCTCTCTGTACATCAGTTTGACAATAAAAATTTGAGAAAAAAAAAGAAAAGCAGTAGCTTAATAAATTAAGTACTGCCTGGTATGGTTACTGTACTGGTAACTCCCCAAAAGAATCGGGATTGTGGTGAGGGAACAGAGAAAAAAGCACATTTAGGACCTGCAATTACGAAGGGGGTAGGCAGCCTTATATCAGGGAGTATCCCTTCTGAGAAGAAAAACAGCTGGAACCTGTTAAGGTAATTACACAGGGGAAAGGATAATGTACTGGGAACTCCTCAAAAGAATCTGATTTGTGGTGAGGGGAGAGAGATAAAAGCTCATTTAGGAACGACATGAACATGCTGCGTAGGTAGCTGTTTATCAGTAAATATCTCCACTGAGATTAAGAAAAGCAGTAGCTTAATAAATTAAGTACTTCCTGGTGTGGTTACTGTACTGGTAACTCCCCAAAAGAATCTGGATTGTGGTGAGGGAACAGAGAAAAAAGCTCATTTAAGACCTGCACTTACGAAGGTGGTAGGCAGCTGTATATCAGGGAGTAAACCGAATAAAAACAGCCAGAGCTTGTTAAGGTAATTACACAGGGGAAAGGATAATGTACTGGGAACTCCTCAGAAGAATCTGATTTGTGGCGAGGGGAGAGAGATAAAAGCTCATTTAGGAACGACATGAACATGCTGCGTAGGTAGCTGTTTATCAGTAAATATCTAAACTCAGATTAAGAAAAGCAGTAGCTTACAAATCAAAGAAAGGTTGGACAAATGGGACTGCATCAAACTCCAGAGCTTCTGCACGGCAAAGGACATAGCTCTCAAGAAAAACAGAAAGCCCACAGACCCTCTGTGAGAAGATCTTTACCGGACATTCAAAAGACAAAGGCCTCATCTCTAAAATATATGCAGTACTAAAAAAATTACCTTTTTCCAAAACAAAACCACAAAAACCAATAGCCCCCTCATCAAGTGGGCTAAAGACTTACAAAGAAACTTCTCTGATGAGGAAATGAGAATGGCCAATAGACATATGAAAAAATGCTCTACATCACTGGCCATAAAGGAAATGCAAATCAAAACAACATTGAGATTCCATCTCACCCCAGCAAGAATGTCATATATCAAGAAATCTAATAATAACCATTGTTGGAGGGGATGTGGCCAAAAGGGAACCCTACTTCATTGTTGGTGGGTATGTAAACTAGTTCAGCCACTCTGGCAAGCAGTATGGAGATTCCTCAAAAGGCTCAATATAGAACTCCCCTATGACCCAGTAGCCCCACTGTTGGGTATCTATCCAAAACCCCACAAACAAAATCACAGTAATGCCACCAGCACAACAATGTTCATCGCAGCACAATTTGTCATAGCGAGAAGCTGGAACCAACCCAGATGCCCCTCCATAGATGAATGGATCAGGAAAATGTGGTACATTTACACAATGGAATTTTATGCCTCTATCAGAAAGAATGACATTGTTCCATTTGTAAGGAAATGGAAGGACTTGGAAAAAGTTATACTAAGTGAAGTGAGCCAGACCCAAAGAAACATGAACTCTATGGCCTCCCTTATTGGGAATAATTAGTACAGGTTTAGGCAAGCCATAGCAGAGCATCACAAGGCCCAATAGCTATACCCTTAGGAACACATAAGATGATGCGAAGTGAAATGAACTCCATGTTATGGAAACAAGTGATATATCACAGTTGTAACTACTTTCAACGTCCTATGTGTATGTGTAGTTTCTAATATTGATGATGTTCTTGTATCACCTTCCTATGGTTGTACCTACATTATCACCGTAATCTTACCTGAGTATATAGGAAACCGTGTTTACTGGTATTGGAAGTAGGAAATTCAAAGGGATTACGAAATTTGAGAGACACAGGGGAAAAAAAGAGAAATAACTACAAAAGTAATACTTGCAAAACTGTTTGGTGTAAGTGAACTGAACACCTGAGAAGGGGAGGGTAAGGGGGGGAGGGAGGAGGGAATGAGGGACAAGGCAACAAACATAACAAGAAATTTATCCAATGCCCAACGTATGATACTGTAAGCTCTCTGTACATCAGTTTGACAATAAAAATTTGAGAAAAAAAAGAAAAGCAGTAGCTTAATAAATTAAGTACTGCCTGGTATGGTTACTGTACTGGTAACTCCCCAAAAGAATCGGGATTGTGGTGAGGGAACAGAGAAAAAAGCACATTTAGGACCTGCAATTACGAAGGGGGTAGGCAGCCTTATATCAGGGAGTATCCCTTCTGAGAAGAAAAACAGCTGGAACCTGTTAAGGTAATTACACAGGGGAAAGGATAATGTACTGGGAACTCCTCAAAAGAATCTGATTTGTGGTGAGGGGAGAGAGATAAAAGCTCATTTAGGAACGACATGAACATGCTGCGTAGGTAGCTGTTTATCAGTAAATATCTCCACTGAGATTAAGAAAAGCAGTAGCTTAATAAATTAAGTACTTCCTGGTGTGGTTACTGTACTGGTAACTCCCCAAAAGAATCTGGATTGTGGTGAGGGAACAGAGAAAAAAGCTCATTTAAGACCTGCACTTACGAAGGTGGTAGGCAGCTGTATATCAGGGAGTAAACCGAATAAAAACAGCCAGAGCTTGTTAAGGTAATTACACAGGGGAAAGGATAATGTACTGGGAACTCCTCAGAAGAATCTGATTTGTGGCGAGGGGAGAGAGATAAAAGCTCATTTAGGAACGACATGAACATGCTGCGTAGGTAGCTGTTTATCAGTAAATATCTAAACTCAGATTAAGAAAAGCAGTAGCTTACAAATCAAAGAAAGGTTGGACAAATGGGACTGCATCAAACTCCAGAGCTTCTGCACGGCAAAGGACATAGCTCTCAAGAAAAACAGAAAGCCCACAGACTGTGAGAAGATCTTTACCGGACATTCAAAAGACAAAGGCCTCATCTCTAAAATATATGCAGTACTAAAAAAATTACCTTTTTCCAAAACAAAACCACAAAAACCAATAGCCCCCTCATCAAGTGGGCTAAAGACTTACAAAGAAACTTCTCTGATGAGGAAATGAGAATGGCCAATAGACATATGAAAAAATGCTCTACATCACTGGCCATAAAGGAAATGCAAATCAAAACAACATTGAGATTCCATCTCACCCCAGCAAGAATGTCATATATCAAGAAATCTAATAATAACCATTGTTGGAGGGATGTGGCCAAAAGGGAACCCTACTTCATTGTTGGTGGGTATGTAAACTAGTTCAGCCACTCTGGCAAGCAGTATGGAGATTCCTCAAAAGGCTCAATATAGAACTCCCCTATGACCCAGTAGCCCCACTGTTGGGTATCTATCCAAAACCCCACAAACAAAATCACAGTAATGCCACCAGCACAACAATGTTCATCGCAGCACAATTTGTCATAGCGAGAAGCTGGAACCAACCCAGATGCCCCTCCATAGATGAATGGATCAGGAAAATGTGGTACATTTACACAATGGAATTTTATGCCTCTATCAGAAAGAATGACATTGTTCCATTTGTAAGGAAATGGAAGGACTTGGAAAAAGTTATACTAAGTGAAGTGAGCCAGACCCAAAGAAACATGAACTCTATGGCCTCCCTTATTGGGAATAATTAGTACAGGTTTAGGCAAGCCATAGCAGAGCATCACAAGGCCCAATAGCTATACCCTTAGGAACACATAAGATGATGCGAAGTGAAATGAACTCCATGTTATGGAAACAAGTGATATATCACAGTTGTAACTACTTTCAACGTCCTATGTGTATGTGTAGTTTCTAATATTGATGATGTTCTTGTATCACCTTCCTATGGTTGTACCTACATTATCACCGTAATCTTACCTGAGTATATAGGAAACCGTGTTTACTGGTATTGGAAGTAGGAAATTCAAAGGGATTACGAAATTTGAGAGACACAGGGGAAAAAAAGAGAAATAACTACAAAAGTAATACTTGCAAAACTGTTTGGTGTAAGTGAACTGAACACCTGAGAAGGGGAGGGTAAGGGGGGGAGGGAGGAGGAATGAGGGACAAGGCAACAAACATAACAAGAAATTTATCCAATGCCCAACGTATGATACTGTAAGCTCTCTGTACATCAGTTTGACAATAAAAATTTGAGAAAAAAAAAGAAAAGCAGTAGCTTAATAAAATAAGTACTTCCTGTATGGTTACGGTACTGGTAACTCCCCAAAAGGATCTGGATTGCGGTGAGGGAACAGAGAAAAAAGCTCATTTAGGACCTGCACTTACGAAGGGGGTAGGCAGCTGTATATCAGGGAGTATCCCTTCTGAGAAAAAAAACAGCTGGAGCTTGTTAAGGTAATTACACAGGGGAAAGGATAATGTACTGGGAAATCCTCAGAAGAATCTGATTTGTGGTGAGTGGAGAGAATTAAAAGCTCATTTATGAACGACATGAACATCCTGCATAGGTAGCTGTTTATCAGTAAATATCTCCACTGAGATTAAGAAAAGCAGTAGCTTAATAAATTAAGTACTTCCTGGTATGGTTACTGTACTGGTAACTCCCCAAAAGAATCTGGATTGTGGTGAGGGAACAGAGAAAAAAGGTCATTTAGGACGTGCACTTACGAAGGTGGTAGGCAGCTGTATATCAGGGAGTATCCCTTCTGAGAATAAAAACAGCTGGAGCTCATTTGGACCTGCACTTACGAAGGGGGTAGGCAGCTGTATATCAGAGGAGTATCCCTTCTGAGATTAAAACAGCTGGAGCTTGTTAAGGTAATTACACAGGGGAAAGGATAATGTACTGGGAACTCCTCAGAAGAATCTGATTTGTGGTGAGGGGGAGAGATAAAAGCTCATGAAAATGCTGCATAGGTAGCTGTTTATCAGTAAATATCTCCACTGAGTTTAAGAAAAGCAGTACCTTAATAAATTAAGTAATTCCTGGTATGGTTACTGTATGGGTAACTCCCCAAAAGAATCTGCATTGTGGTGAGGGAACAGAGAAAAAAGCTCATTTAGGACATGGACTTACGAAGGCGTTAGGCAGCTGTATATCAGGGAGTATCCCTTCTGAGAATAAAAACAGCTGGAGCTTGTTAAGGTAATTACACAGGGGGAAAGGATAATGTACTGGGAACTCCTCAGAAGGATCTGATTTGCGGTGAGGGGAGTGACATAAAAGCTCATTTAGGAACGACATGAAAATGCTGGGTAGGAAGTTGTTTATCAGTAAATATCTCCACTGAGATTAAGAAAAGCAGTAGCTTAATAATTTAAGTACTTCTGGTATGGTTACTGTACTGGTAACTCCCCAAAGAATCTGGATTGTGGTGAGGGAACAGAGAAAAAAGCTCATTTAGGACGTGGACTTACGAAGGGGATAGGCAGCTGTATATCAGGGAGTATCCCTTCTGAGAATAAAAACAGCTGGAGCTTGTTAAGGTAATTACACAGGGGAAAGGATAATTTACTGGGAACTCCTCAGAAGAATCTGATTTGCGGTGAGGGGAGAGAGATAAAAGCTCATTTAGGAACGACATGAACATGCTGCATAGGTAGCTGTTTATCAGTAAATATTTCCACTGAGATTAAGAAAAGCAGTAGCTTAATAATTAAGTACTTCCTGTTGTGGTTACTGTACTGGAAACTCCCCAAAATAATCTGGATTGTGGTGAGCTAACAGGACAAAAGCTCATTTAGGACCTGCACTTACGAAGGGGGTAGGCAGCTGTATATCAGGGAGTAAACCTTCTGAGAAAAAAAACAGCTGGAACTTGTTAAGGTAATTACACAGGGGAAAGGATAATGTACTGGGAACTCCTCAGAAGAATCTGATTTGTGGTGAGGGGACTGATATAAAAGCTCATTTAGGAACGACATGAACATGCTGCGTAGGTAGCTGTTTATCAGTAAATATCTCCACTGAGATTAAGAAAAGCAGTAGCTTAATAATTTAAGTACTTCGTGGTATGGTTACTGTACTGGTAACTCCCCATATGAATCTGGATTGTGGTGAGGGAAGAGAGAAAAAAGCTCATGTAGGACCTGCACTTACGAAGGGGGTAGGCCGCTGTATATCAGGGAGTATCCTTTCTGAGAATAAAAACAGCTGGAGCTTGTTAAGGTAATTACACAGGGGAAAGGATAATGTACTGTTAACTCCTCAGAAGAATCTGATTTGTTGTGAGGGGAGTGAGATAAAAGCTCATTTAGGAACGACATGAACATGCTGCATAGGTGGCTGTTTATCAGTAAATATTTCCACTGAGATTAGAAAAGCAGTAGCTTAATAAATTAAGTACTTCCTGTTGTGGTTACTGTACTGGAAACTCCCCAAAATAATCTGGATTGTGGTGAGCGAACAGAGACAAAAGCTCATTTAGGACCTGCACTTACGAAGGGGGTAGGCAGCTGTATATCAGGGAGTAAAACTTCTGAGAAAAAAAACAGCTGGAGCTTGTTAAGGTAATTACACCGGGTAAAGGATAATGTACTGGGAACTCCTCAGAAGAATCTGATTTGTTGTGAGGGGAGTGAGATAAAAGCTCATTTAGGAACGACATGAACATGCTGCGTAGGTAGCTGTTTATCAGTAAATATCTCCACTGAGATTAAGAAAAGCAGTAGCTTAATAATTTAAGTACTTCCTGGTATGGATACTGTACTGGTAACTCCCCATATGAATCTGGATTGTGGTGAGGGAAGAGAGAAAAAAGCTCATGTAGGACCTGCACTTACCAAAGGGGGTAGGCCGCTGTATATCAGGGAGTATCCTTTCTGAGAATAAAAACAGCTGGAGCTTGTTAAGGTAATTACACAGGGGAAAGGATAATGTACTGGGAACTCCTCAGAAGAATCTAATTTGTGGTGAGGGGAGAGAAATAAAAGCTCATTTAGGAACGACATGAAAATGCTGGGTAGGAAGCTGTTTAACATTAAATATCTCCACTGAGATTAAGAAAAGCAGTAGCTTAATAAATTAAGTACTTCCTGGTATGGTGACTGTACTGGTAACTCCCCAAAAGAATCTGGATTGTGGTGAGGGAACAGAGAAAAAAGCTCATTTAGGACGTGGACTTACGAAGGGGGTAGGCAGCTGTATATCAGGGAGTATCCCTTCTGAGAATAAAAACAGCTGGAGCTTGTTAAGGTAATTACACAGGGGAAAGGATAATGTACTGGGAACTCCTCAGACGAATCTGATTTGCGGTGAGGGGAGAGAGATAAAAGCTCATTTAGGAACGACATGAACATGCTGCGTAGGTAGCTGTTTATCAGTAAATATCTCCACTGAGATTAAGAAAAGCAGTAGCTTAATAAATTAAGTACTTCCTGGTGTGGTTACTGTACTGGTAACTCCACAAAAGAATCTGGATTGTGGTGAGGGAACAGAGAAAAAAGCTCATTTAGGACCTGTACTTACGAAGGGGGTAGGCAGCTGTATATCAGGGAGTAAACCTTCTGAGAAAAAAAAACAGCTGGAGCTTGTTAAGGTAATTAGACAGGGGAAAGGATAATGTACTGGGAACTCTCCAGAAGAATCTGATTTGTGGTGAGGTGAGAGAGATAAAAGCTCATTTAGGAACGACATGAACGTGCTGCATAGGTAGCTGTTTATCAGTAAATATCTCCACTGAGATTAAGAAAAGCAGTAGCTTAATAAGTTAAGTACTTCCTGGTATGGTCACTGTACTGGTAACTCCCCAAAAGAATCGGGATTGTGGTGAGGGAACAGAGAAAAAAGCTCTTTTAGGACGTGCACTTACGAACGGGGTAGGCAGCTGTATATCAGGGAGTATCCCTTCTGAGAATAAAAACAGCTAGAGCTTGTTAAGGTAATTACACAGGGGAAAGGATAATGTACTGGGAACTCCTCAGAAGAATCTGATTTGTGGTGAGGGGAGAGAGATAAAAGCTCATTTAGGAACGACATGAAAATGCTGCATAGGTAGCTGTTTATCAGTAAATATCTCTACTGAGATTAAGAAAAGCAGTAGCTTAATAAATTAAGTACTTCCTGATATGGTTACTGTACTGGGAACTGCCCAAAAAGAATCTGGATTGTGGTGAGGGAACAGAGAAAAAAGCTCATTTAGGACCTACACTTACGAAGGGTTAGGCAGCTGTATATCAGGGAGTAAACCTTCTGAGAATAAAAACAGCTGGAGCTTGTTAAGGTAATTACACAGGGGAAAGGATAATGTACTGGGAACTCCTCAGAAGAATCTGATTTGTGGTGAGGGGAGAGAGTTAAAAGCTCATTTAGGAACGACATCAATATGCTGGGTAGGTAGCTGTTTATCAGTAAATATCTCTACTGAGATTAAGAAAAGCAGTAGCTTAATAAATTAAGTACTTGCTGGTATGGCTACTGTACTGGTAACTCCCCAAAAGAATCGGGATTGTGGTGAGGGAACAGAGAAAAAAGCTCATTTAGGACCTGCACTTACGAAGGGGGTAGGCAGCTGTATAACAGGTAGTAAACCTTCTGAGAATAAAAACACCTGGAGCTTGTTAAGGTAATTACACAGGGGAAAGGATAATGTACTGGGAACTCCTCAGAAGAATCTGATTTGTGGTGAGGGTGAGAGATAAAAGCTCATGAAATTGCTGCATAGGTAGCTGTTTATCAGTAAATACCTCCACTGAGTTTAAGAAAAGCAGTAGCTTAATAAATTAAGTAATTCCTGGTATGGTTACTGTACTGGTATCTCCCCAAAAGAATCTGGATTGCGGTGAGGGAACAGAGAAAAAAGCTCATATAGGACCTGCACTTACGAAGGGGGTCGGCAGCAGTATATCAGGGAGTATCCCTTCTGTGAATAAAAACAGCTGGAGCTTGTTAAGGTAATTACACAGGGGAAAGGATAATGTACTGGGAACTCCTCAGAAGAATCTGATTTGTGGTGAGGGGAGAGAGATAAAAGCTCATTTAGTAACGACATGAACATGCTGCGTAGGTAGCTGTTTATCAGTAAATATCTCCACTGAGATTAAGAAAAGCAGTAGCTTAATAAATTAAGTACTTCCTGGTATGGTTACTGTACTGGTAACTCCCCAAAGAATCTGGATAGGGTGAGGGAACAGATAACAAAGCTCATTTAGGACCTGCACTTACGAAGGGGGTAGGCAGCTGTATATCAGGGAGTATCCCTTCTGAGAATAAAAACAGCTGGAGCTTGTTAAGGTAATTACACAGGGGAAAGCATAATGTACTGGGAACTCCTCAGAAGAATCTGATTTGTGGTGAGGGGAGAGAGATAAAAGCTCATTTAGGAACGACATGAAAATGCTGCATAGGTAGCTGTTTATCAGTAAATATCTCCACTGAGATTAAGAAAAGCAGTAGCTTAATAATTAAGTACTTCTTGGTGCTGTTACTGTACTCATAACTCTCCAAAAGAATATGGATTGTGGTGAGGGAACAGAGAAAAAAGCACATTTAGGACCAGCACTTACGAAGGGGGTAGGCAGCTGTATATCAGGGAGTAAACCTTCTGAGCATAAAAACAACTGGAGCTTGTTAAGTAATTACACAGGGGGAAAGGATACTGTACTGGGAACTCCTCAGAAGAATCTGATTTGTGGTGAGGGGCGAGAGATAAAAGCTCATTTAGGAACGACATGAACATGCTGCGCAGGTAGCTGTTTATCAGTAAATATCTCCACTGAGATTAAGAAAAGCAGTAGCTTAATAAACTAAGTACTTCCTGGTATGGTTACTGTACTGGTAACTCCCCAAAAGAATCTGGATTGTGGTGAGGGAACAGAGAAAAAAGCTCATTTAGGACCTGCACTTAAGAAGGGGGTAGGCAGCTGTATATCAGGGAGTATCCCTTCTGACAATAAAAACAGCTGGAGCTTGTTAAGGTAATTACACAGGGGAAAGGATAATGTAATGGGAAGTCCTCAGAAGAATCTGATTTGTGGTGAGGAGAGGGAGATAAAAGCTCATTTAGGAACGGCATGAACATGCTGCGTAGGTAGCTGTTTATCAGTAAATATCTCCACTGAGATTAAGAAAAGCAGTAGCTTAATAAATTAAGTCCTTCCTGGTATGGTTACTGTACTGGTAAGTCCCCAAAAGAATCTGGATTGTGGTGAGGGAACAGAGAAAAAAGCTCATTTAGGACCTGCACTTAAGAAGGGGGTAGGCAGCTTTATATCAGGGAGTATGCCTTCTGAGAATAAAAACAGCTGGAGCTTGTTAAGGTAATTACACAGGGGACAGGATAATGTACTGGGAACTCCTCAGAAGAATCTGATTTGTAGTGAGGGGAGAGAGATAAAAGCTCATTTAGGAACGACAAGAAAATGCTGCATAGGTAGCTGTTTATCAGTAAATATATCCACTGAGATTAAGAAAAGCAGTAGCTTAATAAATTAAGTACTTCCTGGTATGATTACTGTACTGGTAACTCCCCATAAGAATCTGGATTGTGGTGAGAGAACAGAGAAAAAAGCTCATTTAGGGCCTGCAATTACGAAGGGGGTAGGCAGCGATATATCAGGGAGTAAACCTTCTGAGAATAAAAACAGCTGGAACTTGTTAAGGTAATTACAAAGGGGAAAGGATAATGTACTGGGAACTACTCAGAAGAATCTGATTTGTGGTGAGGGGAGAGAGATAAAAGCTCATTTAGGAACGACATGAACATGCTGTGTAGATAGCTGTTTATCAGTAAATATCTATACTGAGATGAAGAAAAGCAGTAGCTTAATAAATTAAGTACTTCCTGGTATGGTTACTGTACTGGTAACCTCCCAAAAAGAATCTGGATTGTGGTGATGGAACAGAGAAAAAAGCTCATTTAGGACCTGCACTTGTGAAGGGGATAGGCAACTGTATATCAGGGAGTATCCTTCTGAGAATAAAAACACCTGGAGCTTGTTAAGGTAATTACACAGGGGAAAGGATAATGTACTGGGAACTCCTCAGAAAAATCTGATTTGTTGTGAGGGGAGAGAGATATAAGCTCCTTTAGGAACGACATGAAAATGCTGCATAGGGAGCTGTTTATCAGTAAATATATCCATTGAGATTAAGAAAAGCAGTAGCTTAATAAATTAAGTACTTCTTGGTATGGTTTCTGTACTAACTCCCCAAAAGAATCTGGATTGTGGTGAGGGAACAGAGAAAAAAGCTCATTTAGGACCTGCACTTACGAAGGGGGTAGGCAGCTGTATATCAGGGAGTATCCCTTCTGAGAATAAAAACAGCTGGAGCTTGTTAAGGTAATTAAACAGGGGAAAAGATAATGTACTGGGAATTCCTCAGAAGAATCTGATTTGTGGTGAGGGGAGAGAGATAAAAGCTCATTTAGGAACGACATGAACATGCTGCGTAGGTAGCTGTTTATCAGTAAATATCTCCACTGAGATTAAGAAAAGCAGGTGCTTAATAAATTAAGTACTTCCTGGTATGGTTACTGTACTGGTAACTCCCCAAAACAATCTGGATTGTGGTGAGGGAACAGAGAAAAAAGCTCATTTAGGACCTGCACTTACGAAGGGGGTAGGCAGCTGTATATCGGGGAGTATCCCTTCTGAGAACAAAAACAGTTGGAGCTTGTTAAGGTAATTACACAGGGGAAAGGATAATGTACTGGGAACTCCTCAGAAGAATCTGATTGGTGGTGAGGGGAGAGAGATAAAAGCTCATTTAGGAACGACATGAAAATGCTGCATAGGTAGCAGTTTATGAGTAAATATCTCCACTGAGATTAAGAAAGGCAGTAGCTTAATAAATTAAATACTTCCTGGTATGGTTACTGTACTGGTAACCTCCCCAAAAGAATCTGGACCTGCACTTACGAAGGGGGTAGGCAGCTGTATATCAGGGAGTAAACCTTCTAAGAATATAAACAGCTGGAGCTTGTTAAGGTAATTACACAGGGGAAAGGATAATGTACTGGGAACTCCTCAGAAGAATCTGATTTTGGTGAGGGGAGAGAGATAAAAGCTCATTTAGGAACGACATGAACATGCTGCGTAGGTAGCTGTTTATCAGTAAATATCTCCACTGAGATTAAGAAAAGCAGTAGCTTAATAAACTAAGTACTTCCTGGTATGGTTATTGTACTGGTAACTCCCCAAAAGAATCTGGATTGTAGTGAGGGAACAGAGAAAAAACCTCATTTAGGACCTGCACTTACGGAAGTGGTAGGCAGCTGTATATCAGGGAGTATCCCTTCTGAGAATAAAAACAGCAGCTGGAGCTTGTTAAGGTAATTACACAGGGGAAAGGATAATGTACTGGGAACTCCTAACAGGAATCTGATTGGTGGTGAGGGAGAGTGATAATAGCTCATTTAGGAACGACAGGAAAATGCTGCATAGTTAGCTGTTTATCAGTAAATATCTCCACTGAGATTAAGAAAAGCAGTAGCTTAATAAATTAAGTACTTCCTGGTATGGTTACTGTACTGGTAACTCCCCAAAAGAATCTGGATTGTGGTGAGGGAACACAGAAATAAGCTCATTTAGGACCTGCACTTACGAAGGGGGTAGGCAGCTGTATATCAGCGAATAAACCTTCTAAGAATAAAAACAGCTGGAGATTGTTAAGGTAATTATACAGGGGAAAGGGTAATGTACTGGGAACTCCTCAGAAGAATTTGATTTGTGGTGAGAGGAGAGAGATAAAAGCTCATATAGGAACGACATGAAAATGTTGCATAGGTAGCTGTTTATAAGTAAATATCTCCACTGAGATTAAGAAAAGCAGTAGCTTAATAAATTAAGTACTTCCTGGTATGGTTACTGTACTGGTAACTCCCCAAAAGAATCTGGATTGTGGTGAGGGAACAGAGAAAAAAGCTCATTTAGGACCTGCACTTACGAAGGGGGCAGCAGCTGTATATCAGGGAGTAAACCTTCTGACAATAAAAACAGCTGGAGCTTGTTAAGGTAATTACACAGGGGAACGGATAATGTACTGGGAACTCCTCAGAAGAATCTCATTTGTGGTGAGGGGTGAGAGATAAATGCTCAATTAGGAACGACATGAAAATGCTGCGTAGGTAGCTGTTTATCAGTAAATATCTCCACTGAGATTAAGAAAAGCAGTAGCTTTATAAATTAAGTACTTCCTGGTATGGTTACTGTACTGGGAACTCCCCAAAAGAATCTGGATTGTGGTGAGGGAATAGAGAAAAAAGCTCATTTAGGACCTGCACTTACGAAGGGGGTAGGCAGCTGTATATCAGGGAGTTTCCCTTCTCAGAATAAAAACAGCTGGAGCTTGTTAAGTTAATTACACAGGGGAAAGGATAATGTACTGGGAACTCCTCAGAAGAATCTGATTTGTGGTGAGGGGAGAGAGATAAAAGCTCATGAATATGCTGCATATGTAGCTGTTTATCAGTAAATATCTCCACTGAGATTAAGAACAGTAGTAGCTTAATAAATTAAGTACTTCCTGGTATGGTCACTATACTGGTAACTCCACAAAAGAATCTGGATTGTGGTGAAGGAACAGAGAAAATAGCTCATTTAGGACCAGCACTTACGAAGGGGGTAGGCAGCTGTATATCAGGGAGTAAACCTTCTGAGAATAAAAACAGCTGGAGCTTGTGAAGGTAATTACACAGGGGAAAGGATAATGTACTGGGAACTCCTCAGAAGAATCTGATTAGTGGTGAGGGGATAGAGATAAAAGCTCTTTTAGGAACGACATGAACAGCTGCGTAGATAGCTGTTTATCAGTAAATATCTCCACTGAGATGAAGAAAAGCAGTAGCTTAATAAATTAAGTACTTCCTAGTATGGTTACTGTTCTGGTAACTCCCCAAAAGAATCTGGATTGTGGTGAGGGAACAGAGAAAAAAGCTCATTTAGGACCTGCACTTACGAAGGGTGTAGGCAGCTGTATATCAGGGAGTATCCCTTCTGAGAATAAAAACAGCTGGAGCTTGTTAAGGTAATTACACAGGGGAAAGGATAATGTACTGGGAACTCCTCAGAAGAATCTGATTTGTGGTGAGGGGAGAGAGAAAAAAGCTCATTTAGCAACGACATGAAAATGCTGCATAAGTAGCTGTTTATCAGTAAATATCTCCACTGAGATTAAGAAAAGCAGTAGCTTAATAAATTAAGTACTTCCTGGTATGGTTACTGTACTGGTAACTCCCCAAAAGAATCTGGATTGTGGTGAGGGAACAGAGAACAAAGCTCATTTAGGACCTGCACTTACGAAGGGGTTAGGCAGCTGTATATCAGGGAGTAAACCTTCTGAAAATAAAAACAGCTGGAGCTTGTTAAGGTAATTACACATGGGAAAGGATAATGTACTGGGAACTCCTCAGAAGAATCTGATTTGTGGTGAGGGGAGAGAGATAAAAGCTCATTTAGGAACGACATGAACATGCTGCGCAGGTAGCTGTTTATCAGTAAATATCTCCACTGAGATTAAGAAAAACAGTTGCTAAATAAATTAAGTACTTCCTGGTATGGTTACTGTACTGGTAACTCCCCAAAAGAATCTGGACCTGCACTTACGAAGGGGGCAGCAGCTGTATATCAGGGAGGAAACCTTCTGATAATAAAAACAGCTGGAGCTTGTTAAGGTAATTACACAGGGGAAAGGATAATGTACTGGGAACTCCTCAGAAGAATCTGATTTGTGGTGAGTGGAGAGAGATAAAAGCTCATTTAGGAACGACATGAACATGCTGCGTAGGTAGCTGTTTATCAGTATAATATCTCCACTGAGATTAAGAAAAGCAGTAGCTTAATAAATTAAGTACTTCCTGGCATGGTTACTGTATTGGTAAACTCCCCAAAAGAATCTGGATTGTGGTGAGAGAACAGAGAAAAAAGCTCATTTAGGACGTGCACTTACGAAGGGGGTAGGCAGCTGTATATCAGGGAGTATCACTTCTGAGAATAAAAACAGCTGGAGCATGTTAAGGTAATTACACAGGGGAAACTATATTTTACTGGGAACTCCTCAGAAGAATCTGATTTGTGGTAAGGGGAGAGAGATAAAAGCTCATTTAGGAACGACATGAACATGCTGCATAGGTAGCTGTTTATCAGTAAATATCTCCACTGAGATTAAGAAAAGCAGTAGCTTAATAAATTAAGTACTTCCTGGTATGGTTACTGTACTGGTAACTCCCCAAAAGAATCTGGACCTGCACGTACGAAGGGGGTAGGCAGCTGTATATCAGGGAGTAAAACTTCTGATAATAAAAACAGCTGGAGCTTGTTAAGGTAATTACACAGGGGAAAGGATAATGTACTGGGAAATCCTCAGAAGAATCTGATTTGTGGTGAGTGGAGAGAGATAAAAGCTCATTTAGGAACGACATGAACATGCTGCGTAGGTAGCTGTTTATCAGTAAATATCTCCACTGAGATTAAGGAAAGCAGTAGCTTAATAAATTAAGTACTTCCTGGTATGGTTACTGTACTGGTAACTCCCCAAAAGAATCTGGATTGTGGTGAGGGAACAGAGAAAAAAGCTCATTTAGGACCTGCACTTTCGAATGGGGTAGGCAGCTGTATATCAGGGAGGAAACCTTCTGAGAATAAAAACAGCTGGAGCTTGTTAAGGTAATTACACAGGGGAAAGGGATAATGTACTGGGAACTCCTCAGAAGAATCTGATTTGTGGTGAGGGGAGAGAGATAAAAGCTCATTTAGGAACGACATGAACATGCTGCGTAGGTAGCTGTTTATCAGTAAATATCTCCACTGAGATTAAGAAAAGCAGTAGCTTAATAAATTAAGTACTTCCTGGTATGGTTACTGTACTGGTAACTCCACAAAAGAATCTGGATTGTGGTGAGGGAACAGAGAAAAAAGCTCATGTAGGACCTGCACTTACGAAGGGGGTAGGCAGCTGTATATCAGCGAGTATCCCTTCTGAGAATAAAAACAGCTGGAGCTTGTTAAGGTAAGTACACAGGGGAAAGGATAATGTACTGGGAACTCCTCAGAAGAATCTGATTGGTGGTGAGGGGAGAGAGATAAAAGCTCATTTAGAAACCACATGAAAATGCTGCTTAGGTAGCTGTTTATCAGTAAATATCTCCACTGAGATTAAGAAAAGCAGTAGCTTAATAAATTAAGTACTTCCTGGTATGGTTACTGTACTGGTAACTCCCCAAAAGAATCTGGATTGTGGTGAGGGAACAGATAAAAAAGCTCATTTAGGATCTGCACTTACGAAGGGGGTAGGCAGCTGTATATCAGGGAGTAAACCTTCTAAGAATAAAAAGAGCTGGAGCTTCTTAAGGTAATTACACAGGGGAAAGGATAATGTACTGGGAACTCCTCAGAAGAATTTGATTAGTGGTGAGAGGAGAGAGATAAAAGCTCATTTAGGAACGATATGAAAATGCTGCATAGGTAGCTGTTTATCAGTAAATATCTCCACTGAGATTAAGAAAAGCAGTAGCTTAATAAATTAAGTACTTCCTGGTATGGTTACTGTACTGGTAACTCACCAAAAGAATCTGGATTGTGGTGAGGGAACAGAGAAAAAAGCTCATATAGGAGCTTGCACTTACGAAGGGGGGTAGGCAGGTGTATATCTGGGAGTATCCCTTCTGAGAATAAAAACAGCCGGAGCTTGTTAAGGTAATTACACAAGGGAAAGGATAATGTACTGGGAACTCCTCAGAAGAATCTGATTGTGGTGAGGGGGGAGAGATAAAATCTCATTTAGGAACGACATGAAAATGCTGCATAGGTAGCTGTTTAACAGTAAATATCTCCACTGAGATTAAGAAAAGGTGGGGCTGGGGATATAGCCTAGTGGCAAGAGTGCCTGCCTCGGATACACGAGGCCTTAGGTTCGATTCCCCAGCACCACATATACAGAAAACGGCCAGAAGCGGCGCTGTGGGTCAAGTGGCAGAGTCCTCTCCTTGAGCGGGAAGAAGCCAGGGACAGTGCTCAGGCCCTGAGTCCAAGGCCCAGGACTGGCCAAAAAAAAAAAAAAAAAAAAAGCTGTAGCTTAATAAATTAATGACTTCCTGGTATGGTTCCTGTACTGGTAACTACCCAAAAGAATCTGGATTGTGGTGAGGGAACAGAGAAAAAAGCTCATTTCGGACCTGCACTAACGAAGGGGGTAGGCAGCTGTATATCAGGGAATATCCCCTTCTGAAAATAAAAACAGCTGGAGCTTGTTAAGGTAATTACACAGGGGAAAGGATAACGTACTGGGAACTCCTCAGAAGAATCTGATTTGTGGTGAGGGGAGAGAGATAAAAGCTCATTTAGGAACGACATGAAAATTCTACACAGGTAGCTGTTTATCAGTAAATATCTCCACTGAGATTAAGGGAAAGCAGTACCTTAATAAAATAAGTACTTCCTGGTATGGTTACTGTACTGGTAACTCCCCAAAAGAATCTGGATTGTGGTGAGGGAATAGAGAAAAAAACTCATTTAGGACCTGCACTTACGAATGGGGTAGGCACTGTATATCAGGGAGTAAACCTTCTGAGAATAAAAAACAGCTGGAGCTTGTTAAGGTAATTCCACAAGGGAAAGGATAATGTACTGGGAATTCCTCAGAAGAATCTGATTTGTGGTGAGGGGAGAGAGATAAATGCTCATTTAGGAACGACATGAAAATGCTGCATAGGTAGCTGTTTATCAGTAAATATCTCCACTGAGATTAAGAAAAGCAGTAGCTTAATAAATTAAGTACTTCCTGTTATGGTTACTGTACTGGTAACTCCCAAAAGAATCTGGATTGTGGTGAGCGAAAAGAGAAAAAAGCTCATTTAGGACCTGCACTTTCGAAGGGGGTAGGCAGCTGTATATCAGTTAGTATCCCTTCTGAGAATAAAAACAGCTGGAGCTTGTTAAGGTAATTACACAGGGGAAAGGATAATGTACTGGGAACTCTTCAGAAGAATCTGATTTGTGTTGAGGGCAGAGAGATAAAAGCTCATTTAGGAACGACATGAAAATGCTGCATAGGTAGCTGTTTGTCAGTAAATATCTCCACTGAGATTAAGAAAAGCAGTAGCTTAATAAATTAAGTACTTCCTGTTATGGTTACTGTACTGGTAACTCCCCAAAAGAATCTGGACTGTGGTGAGGGAACAGAGAAAAAAGCTCATTAGGACCTGCACTTACGAATGGAATAGGCAGCTATATATCAGGGAGTATCTCTTCTGAGAATAAAAACAGCTGGAGCTTGTTAAGGTAATTACACTGAGGAAAGGATAATGTACTGGGAACTCCTCAGAAGAAACTGATTTGTGGTGAGGGGAGAGAGATAAAAGCTCATTAGGAACGACATGAAAATGCTGCATAGGTAGCTGTTTATCAGGAAATATCTCCACTAAGATTAAAAAAAGCAGTAGCTTAATAAATTAAGTACTTCCTGGTATGGTTACTGTACTGGTATCTCCCAAAAGAATCTGGATTGTGGTGAGGGAACAGAGAAAAAGCTCATTTAGGACCTGCGCTTACGAAGGGGGTAGGCAGCTGTATATCACGGAGTAAACCTTCTGAGAATAAAAACAGCTGGAACTTGTTAAGGTAATTACACAGGGGAAAGGTAATGTACTGGGAACTCCTCAGAAGAATCTGATTTGTGGTGAAGGGAGAGAGATAAAAGCTCATTTAGGAACGACATGAACATGCTGCGTAGGTAGCTGTTTATCAGTAAATATCGCCACTGAGATTAAGAAAAGCAGTAGCTTAATAAATTAAGTACTTCCTGGTATGGTTACTGTACTGGGAACTCCCCAAAAGAATCTGTATTGTGGTGAGGGAAGAGAGAAAAAAGCTCATTTAGGACCTGCACTTACGAAGAGGGTCGGCAGCTGTATATCAGGGAATATCCCTTCTGAGAATAAAAACAGCTGGAGCTTGTTAAGGTAATTACACAGGGGAAAGGATAATGTACTGGGAACTCCTCAGAAGAATCTGAATTGTGGTGAGGGGAGAGAGATAAAAGCTCATTTATGAACGACTTGAAAATGCTGCATAGGTAGCTGTTTATCAGTAAATATCTCCACTGAGATTAAGAAAAGCAGTAGCTTAATAAATTAAGTACTTCCTGTTATGGTTACTGTACTGGTAACTCCCCAAAAGAATCTGGACTGTGGTGAGGGAACAGAGATAAAAGCTCATTAGGACCTGCACTTACGAATGGAATAGGCAGCTATATATCAGGGAGTATCCCTTCTGAGAATAAAAACAGCTGTAGCTTGTTTAAGGTAATTACACTGAGGAAAGGATAATGTACTGGGAACTCCTCAGAAGAAACTGATTTGTGGTGAGGGGAGAGAGATAAAAGCTCATTTAGGAACGACATGAAAATGCTGCATAGGTAGCTGTTTATCAGGAAATATCTCCACTAAGATTAAAAAAAGCAGTAGCTTAATAAATTAAGTACTTCCTGGTATGGTTACTGTACTGGTATCTCCCCAAAAGAATCTGGATTGTGGTGAGGGAACAGAGAAAAAGCTCATTTAGGACCTGCGCTTACGAAGGGGGTAGGCAGCTGTATATCACGGAGTAAACCTTCTGAGAATAAAAACAGCTGGAACTTGTTAAGGTAATTACACAGGGGAAAGGTAATGTACTGGGAACTCCTCAGAAGAATCTGATTTGTGGTGAAGGGAGAGAGATAAAAGCTCATTTAGGAACGACATGAACATGCTGCGTAGGTAGCTGTTTATCAGTAAATATCTCCACTGAGATTAAGAAAAGCAGTAGCTCAATAAATTAAGTACTTCCTCGTATGGTTACTGTACTGGTAACTGCCCAAAAGAATTTGGATTGTGGTGAGGGGAACAGAGAAAAAAGCTCATTTAGGAACTGCACTTACGAAGAGGGTCGGCAGCTGTATATCAGGGAGTATCCCTTCTGAGAATAAAAACAGCTGGAGCTTGTTAAGGTAATTACACAGGGGAAAGGATAATGTACTGGGAACTCCTCAGAAGAATCTGAATTGTGGTGAGGGGAGAGAGATAAAAGCTCATTTAGGAACGACATGAACATGCTGCATAGGTTAGCTGTTTATCAGTAAATATCGCCACTGAGATTAAGAAAAGCAGTAGCTTAATAAATTAAGTACTTCCTGGTATGGTTACTGTACTGGGAACTCCCCAAAAGAATCTGGATTGTGGTGAGGGAAGAGAGAAAAAAGCTCATTTAGGACCTGCACTTACGAAGAGGGTCGGCAGCTGTATATCAGGGAATATCCCTTCTGAGAATAAAAACAGCTGGAGCTTGTTAAGGTAATTACACAGGGGAAAGGATAATGTACTGGGAACTCCTCAGAAGAATCTGAATTGTGGTGAGGGGAGAGAGATAAAAGCTCATTTATGAACGACTTGAAAATGCTGCATAGGTAGCTGTTTATCAGTAAATATCTCCACTGAGATTAAGAAAAGCAGTAGCTTAATAAATTAAGTACTTCCTGGTATGGTTACTGTACTGGTAACTCCCCAAAAGAATCTGGATTGTGGTGAGGGAACAGAGAAAAAAGCTCATTTAGGACATGCACTTACGAAGGGGGTAGGCAGCTGTATATCAGGGAGTAAACCTTCTGAGAATAAAAACAGCTGGAGCTTGTTTAGGTAATTACACAGGGGAAAGGATAATGTACTGGGAACTCCTCAGAAGAATCTGATTTGTGGTGAGGGGAGAGAGATAAAAGCTCATTTAGGAAGGACATAAACATGCTGCATATGTAGCTGTTTATCAGTAAATATCTCCACTGAGATTAAGAAAAGCAGTATCTTAATAAATTAAGTACTTCCTGGTAAGGTTAATGTACTGGTAACTCCCCAAAAGAATCTGGATTGTGGTGAGGGAACAGAGAAAAAAGCTCAATTAGGACCTGCACTTACGAATGGGGTAGGCAGCTGTATATCAGGGAGTATCCCCTCTGAGAATAAAAACAGCTGGAGCTTGTTAAGGTAATTACACAGGGGAAAGGATAATGTACTGGGAACTCATCAGAAGAATCTGATTTTTGGTGAGGGGGAGAGAGATAAAAGCTCATTTAGGAAGGACATAAACATGCTGCATAGGTAGCTGTTTATCAGTAAATATCTCCACTGAGATTAAGAAAAGCAGTAGCTTAATAAATTAAGTACTTCCTGGTATGGTTACTGTACTGGTAACTCCCAAAAGAATCTGGATTGTGGTGAGGGAACAGAGAAAAAGCTCATTTAGGACCTGCACTTACGAAGGGCGTAGGCAGTTGTATATCAGGGAGTAAACCTTCTGAGAATAAAAACAGCTGGAGCTTGTTAAGGTAATTACACAGGGGAAAGGATAATATACTGGAAACTCCTCAGAAGAATCTGATTTGTGTTGAGGGGAGAGAGAT
The DNA here is from genome assembly GCF_023159225.1 of Perognathus longimembris pacificus. NCBI lineage: Eukaryota > Metazoa > Chordata > Mammalia > Rodentia > Heteromyidae > Perognathus > Perognathus longimembris. Next base: position 14,518 of record NW_025958932.1, on the reverse strand, counting down.
AAAAGCTCATTTAGGAAGGAGATGAACATGCTGCCTAGGTAGCTGTTTATTAGTAAATATCTCCACTGAGATTAAGAAAAGCAGTAGCTTGATAAATTAAGTACTTCCTGGTGTGGTTACTGTACTGGTAACTCCCCAAAAGAATCTGGATTGTGGTGAGCAAACAGAGAAAAAAGCTCATTTAGGACCTGCATTTACGAAGGGTGTAGGCAGCTGTATATCAGGGAGTATCCCTTCTGCGAATAAAAACAGCTGGAGCTTGTTAAGGTGATTACACAGGGAAAAGGATAATGTACTGGGAACTCCTCAGGAGAATCTGATTTGTGGTGAGGGGAGAGAGATAGAAGCTCATTTAGGAACGACATGAACATGCTGCATAAGTAGCTGTTTATCAGTAAATATCTCCACTGAGATTAAGAAAAGCTGTAGCTTTATAAATTAAGTACTTCCTGGTATGGTTACTGTACTGGTAAATGCCCAAAAGAATCTGGATTGTGGTGAGGGAACAGAGAAAAAAGCTCATTTAGGACGTGCACTTACGAAGGGGGTAGGCAGCTGTATATCAGGGAGTAAACCTTCTGAGAATAAAAACAGCTGGAGCTTGTTAAGGTAATTACACAGGGGAAAGATAATGTACTGGGAACTCCTCAGAAGAATCTGATTTGTGGTGAGGGAGAGAGATAAAAGCTCATTTAGGAACGACATGAACATGCTGCGTAGGTAGCTGTTTATCAGTAAATATCTCCACTGAGATTAAGAAAAGCAGTAGCTTAATAAACTAATTACTTCCTGGTATGGTTACTGTACTGGTAACTCCCCAAAAGAATCTGGATTGTGGTGAGGGAACAGAGAAAAAAGCTCATTTATGACCTGCACTTACGAAGGGGGTAGGCAGCTGTATATCAGGGAGTAAACCTTCTGAGAATAAAATCAGCTGGAGCTTTTTAAGGTAATTACACAGGGGCAAGGATAATGTACCGGGAACTCCTTAGAAAAATCTGATTTGTGGTGAGGGGAAAGAGATAAAAGCTCATTTAGGAACGACATGAACATGCTGCATAGGTAGCTGTTTATCAGTAAATATCTCCAATGAGATTAAGAAAAGCAGTAGCTTAATAAATTAAGTACTTCCTGGTATGGTTACTGTACTGGTAACTCCCCAAAAGAATCTGGATTGTGGTGAGGGAACAGAGAAAAAGCTCATTTATTACCTGCACTTACGAAGGGCGTAGGCAGCTGTATATCAGGGAGTATCCCTTCTGCGAATAAAAACAGCTGGAACTTGTTAAGGTGATTACACAGGGAAAAGGATAATGTACTGGGAACTCCTCAGGAGAATCTGATTTGTGGTGAGGGGAGAGAGATAGAAGCTCATTTAGGAACGACATGAACATGCTGCATAAGTAGCTGTTTATCAGTAAATATCTCCACTGAGATTAAGAAAAGCTGTAGCTTTATAAATTAAGTACTTCCTGGTATGGTTACTGTACTGGTAAATGCCCAAAAGAATCTGGATTGTGGTGAGGGAACAGAGAAAAATGCTCATTTAGGACCTGCCCTTACGAAGGGGGTAGGCAGCTGTATATCAGGGAGTAAACCTTCTGAGAATAACAAAAAGCTGGAGCTTGTTAAGGTAATTACAAAGGGGAAAGGATAATGTACTGGGAACTCCTCAGAAGAATCTGATTCGTGGTGGGGGGGGGGTTAAAAGCTCATTTAGGAACGACATGAACATGCTGTGTAGGTAGCTGTTTATCAGTAAATATCTCCACTGAGATTAAGAAAAGCAGTAGCTTAATAATCAAGTACTTCCTGGTATGATTACTGTACTGGTAACTCCCAACAGAATCTGGATTGTGGTGAGGGAACAGAGAAAAAAGCTCATTTAGGACCTGCACTTACGAAGGAGGTAGGCAGCTGTATATCAGGGAGTATCCCTTGTGAGAATAAAAACAGCTGGAGCTTGTTAAAGTAATTACACAGGGGTAAACGATAATGTACTGGGAACTCCTCAGAAGAATCTGATTTGTGGTGAGGGAGAGAGATATAAGCTCATGAAAATGCTGCATAGGTAGCTGTTTATCAGTAAATATCTCCACTGAGATTAAGAAAAGCAGTAGCTTAATAAATTAAGTACTTCCTGGTATGGTTACTGCACTGGTAACTCCCCAAAAGAATCTGGATTGTGGTGAGGGAACAGAGAAAAAAGCTCATTTAGGACCTGCACTTATGAAGGGGGTAGGCAGCTGTGTATCAGGGAGTAAACCTTCTGAGAATAAAAACAGCTGGAGCTTGTTAAGGTAATTACACAGGGGAAAGGATAATGTACTGGGAACTCCTCAGAAGAATCTGATTTTTGGTGAGGGGAGAGAGATAAAAGCTCATTTAGGAACGACATGAAAACGCTGCATACGTAGCTGTTTATCAGTAAATATCTCCACTGAGATTAAGAAAAGGAGTAGCTTAATAAATTAAATACTTCCTGGTATGGTTACTGTACTGGTAACTCCCCAAAAGAATCTGGATTGTGGTGAGGGAACAGAGAAAAAAGCTCATTTAGGACCTGCACTTACGAAGGTGGTAGGCTGCTGTATATCAGGGAGTAAACCTTCTGAGAATAAAAACAGCTGGAGCTTGTTAAGGTAATTACACAGGGTAAAGGATAATGTACTGGGAAATCCTCAGAAGAATCTGATTTGTGGTGAGGGCAGAGAGATAATATCTCATTTAGGAACGACATGAACATGCTGCATAGGTAGCTGTTTATCAGTAAATATCTCCACTGAGATTAAGAAAGGCAGTAGCTTAATAAATTAAGTACTTCCTGGTATGGTTACTGTACTGGTAACTCCCCAAAAGAATCTGGATTGTGGTGAGGGAACAGAGAAAAAAGATCATTTAGGACCTGCACTTACGAAGGTGGTCGGCAGTTGTATATCAGGGAGTATCCCTTCTGAGAATAAAAACAGCTGGAGCTTGTTAAGGTAATTACACAGGGGAAAGGATAATGTACTGGGAACTCCTCAGAAGAATCTGATTTTTGGTGAGGGTAGAGAGATAAAAACTCATTTAGGAACGACATGAACATGCTGCGTAGGTAGCTGTTTATCAGTAAATATCTCCACTGAGATTAAGAAAAGCAGTAGCTTAATAAATTAAGTACTTCCTGGTATGGTTACTGTACTGGTAACTCCCCAAAAGAATCTGGATTGTGGTGAGGGAACAGAGAAAAAAGCTCATTTAATACCTGCACTTACGAAGGGGATAGGCAGCTGTATATAAGGGAGTAAATCTTCTGAGAATAAAAACAGCTGGAGCTTGTTAAGGTAATTACACAGGGGAAAGGATAATGTACTGGAACTCCTCAGAAGAATCTGATTTGTGGTGAGGGGAGAGAGATAAAAGGTCATTTAGGAACGACATGAACATGCTGCATAGGTAGCTGTTTATCAGTAAATATCGCCACTGAGATTAAGAAAAGCGGTAGCTTAATAAATTAAGTACTTCCTGGGATGGTTACTGTCCTGATAACTCCCCAAAAGAATCTGGATTGTGGTGAGGGAACAGAGAAAAAAGCTCAATTAGGACCTGCACTTACGAATGGGTTAGGCAGCTGTATATCAGGGAGTATCCCCTCTGAGAATAAAAACACCTGGAGCTTGTTAAGGTAATTACACAGGGGAAAGGATAATGTACTGGGAACTCCTCAGAAGAATCTGATTTTTGGTGAGGGGAGAGAGAAAAAAGCTCATTTAGGAAGGACATAAACATGCTGCATAGGTAGCTGTTTATCAGTAAATATCTCCACTGAGATTAAGAAAAGCAGTAGCTTAATAAATTAAGTACTTCCTGGTATGGTTACTGTACTGGTAACTCCCCAAAAGAATCTGGATTGTGGTGAGGAAACAGAGAAAAAGCTCATTTATGACCTGCACTTACGAAGGGGTAGGCAGCTGTATATCAGGGAGTAAACCTTCTGAGAATAAAATCAGCTGGAGCTTTTTAAGGTAATTACACAGGGGCAAGGATAATGTACCGGGAACTCCTTAGAAGAATCTGATTTGTGGTGAGGGGAAAGAGATAAAAGCTCATTTAGGAACGACGTGAACATGCTGCATATGTAGCTGTTTATCAGTAAATATCTCCACTGAGATTAAGAAAAGCTGTAGCTTTATAAATTAAGTACTTCATGGTATGGTTACTGTACTGGTAAATGCCCAAAAGAATCTGGATTGTGGTGAGGGAACAGAGAAAAAAGCTCATTTAGGACCTGCAATTACGAAGGGGGTAGGCAGCTGTATATCAGGGAGTAAACCTTCTGAGAATAAAAAATCTGGAGCTTGTTAAGGTAATTACAAAGGGGAAAGGATAATGTACTGGGAACTCCTCAGAAGAATCTGATTCGTGGTGGGGGGGGGGGGGGGGTTAAAAGCTCATTTAGGAACGACATGAACATGCTGTGTAGGTAGCTGTTTATCAGTAAATATCTCCACTGAGATTAAGAAAAGCAGTAGCTTAATAAATTAAGTACTTCCTGGTGTGGTTACTGTACTGGTAACTCAGCAAAAGAATCTGGATTGTGGTGAGGAAACAGAGAAAAAAGCTCATTTAGGACCTGCATTTACGAAGGGTGTAGGCAGCTGTATATCAGTGAGTATCCCTTCTGCGAATACAAACAGCTGGAGCTTGTTAAGGTGATTACACAGGGAAAAGGATAATGTAGTGGGAACTCCTCAGGAGAATCTGATGTGTGGTGAGGGGAGAGAGATAAAAGCTCATTTAGGAACGACATGAACATGCTGCATAAGTAGCTGTTTATCAGTAAATATCTCCACTGAGATTAAGAAAAGCTGTAGCTTTATAAATTAAGTACTTCCTGGTATGGTTACTGTACTGGTAACTCCCCAAAAGAATCTGGATTGTGGTAAGGGAACAGAGAAAAAAGCTCATTTAATACCTGCAGTTACGAAGGGGATAGGCAGCTGTATATCAGGGAGTATCCCTTCTGAGAATAAAAACAGCTGGAGCTTGTTAAGGTAATTACACAGGGGAAAGGATAATGTACTGGGAACTCCTCAGAAGAATCTGATTTTTGGTGAGGGTAGAGAGATAAAAACTCATTTAGGAACGACATGAAAATGCTGCGTAGGTAGCTGTTTATCAGTAAATATCTCCACTGAGATTAAGAAAAGCAGTAGCTTAATAAATTAAGTACTTCCTGGTATGGTTACTGTACTGGTAACTCCCCAAAAGAATCTGGATTGTGGTAAGGGAACAGAGAAAAAAGCTCATTTAATACCTGCAGTTACGAAGGGGATAGGCAGCTGTATATCAGGGAGTAAATCTTCTGAGAATAAAAACAGCTGGAGCTTGTTAAGGTAATTACACAGGGGAAAGGATAATGTACTGGGAACTCCTCAGAAGAATCTGATTTGTGGTGAGGGGAGAAAGATAAAAGGTCATTTAGGAACGACATGAACATGCTGCATAGGTAGCTGTTTATCAGTAAATATCGCCACTGAGATTAAGAAAAGCGGTAGCTTAATAAATTAAGTACTTCCTGGGATGGTAACTGAACTGATAACTCCCAAAAGAATCTGGATTGTGGTGAGGGAACAGAGAAAAAAGCTAATTTAGGACCTGCACTTACGAAGGGGGTAGGCAGCTGTATATCAGGGAGTAAACCTTCTGAGAATAAAAACAGCTGGAGCTTGTTAAGGTAATTACACAGGGGAAAGGATAATGTACTGGGAACTCCTATGAAGAATCTGATTTGTGGTGAGGGGAGAGAGATAAAAGCTCATTTAGAAATGACACGAAAATGCTGCATAGGTAGATGTTTATCAGTAAATATCTCCACTGAGATTAAGAAAAGCAGTACTTAATAAATTAAGTACTTCCTGGTATGGTTACTGTACTGGTAACTCCCCAAAAGAATCTGGATTGTGGTGATTGAACAGATAAAAAAGCTCATTTAGGACCTGCACTTACGAAGGAGGTAGGAAGCTGTATATCAGGAAGTAAACCTTCTGAGAATAAAAATAGCTGGAGCTTGTTAAGGTAATTACACAGGGAAAGGATAATGTACTGGGAACTTCTCAGAAGAATCTGATTTGTGGTGAGGGGAGAGAGATAAAAGCTCATTGAAGAACGACATGAACATGCTGCGTAGGTAGCTGTTTATCAGTAAATATCTCCACTGAGATTAAGAAAAGCAGTAGCTTAATAAATTAAGTACTTCCTGGTATGGTTACTATACTGGTAACTCCCCAAAAGAATCTGGATTGTGGTGAGGGAACAGAGAAAAAAGCTCATTAGGACCTGCACTTATGAAGGGGGTAGGCAGCTGTATATCAGGGAGTATCCCTTCTGAGAATAAAAACAGCTGGAGCTTGTTAAGGTAATTACACAGGGGAAAAGATAATGTACTGGGAAATCCTCAGAATAATCTGATTTTGGGTGAGGGCAGAGAGATAAAAGCTCATTTTGGAACGACATGAAAATGCTGTGTAGGTAGCTGTTTATCAGTAAATATCTCCACTGAGATTAAGAAAGCAGTAGCTTAATAAATTAAGTACTTCCTGGTGTGGTTACTGTACTGGTAACTCCCCAAAAGAATCTGGATTGTGGTGAGGAAACAGAGAAAAAAGCTCATTTAGGACCTGCATTTACAAAGGGTGTAGGCAGCTGTATATCAGGGAGTATCCCTTCTGCGAATAAAAACAGCTGGAGCTTGTTAAGGTGATTACACAGGGAAAAGGATAATGTACTGGGAACTCCTCAGGAGAATCTGATTTGTGGTGAGGGTAGAGAGATAAAAGCTCATTTAGGAACGACATGAACATGCTGCATAAGTAGCTGTTTATCAGTAAATACCTCCACTGAGATTAAGAAAAGCAGTAGCTTAATAAATTAAGTACTTCCTGGTATGATTACTGTACTGGTAACTCCCCAAAAGAATCTGGATTGTGGTGGGGGAACAGAGAAAAAAGCTAATTTAGGACCTGCACTTACGAAGGAGGTAGGCAGCTGTATATCAGGGAGTATCCCTTGTGAGAATAAAAACAGCTGGAGCATGTTAAAGTAATTACACAGGGTAAAGGATAATGTACTGGGAACTCCTCAGAAGAATCTGATTTGTGGTGAGGGAGAGAGATAAAAGCTCATGAAATTGCTGCATAGGTAGCTGTTTATCAGTAAATATCTCCACTGAGATTAAGAAAAGCAGTAGCTTAATAAATTAAGTACTTCCTGGTATGGTTACTGCACTGGTAACGCCCCAAAAGAATCTGGATTGTGGTGAGGGAACAGAGAAAAAAGCTCATTTAGGACCTGCACTTACGAAGGGGGTAGGCAGCTGTGTATCAGGGAGTAAACCATCTGAGAATAAAAACAGCTGGAGCTTGTTAAGGTAATTACACAGGGGAAAGGATAATGTACTGGGAAATCCTCAGAAGAATATGATTTGTGGTGAGGGCAGAGAGATAATAGCTCATTTAGGAACGACATGAACATGCTGTGTACGTAGCTGTTTATCAGTAAATATCTCCACTGAGATTAAGAAAGGCAGTAGCTTAATAAATTAAGTACTTCCTGGTATGGTTACTGTACTGGTAACTCCCCAAAAGAATCTGGATTGTGGTGAGGGAACAGAGAAAAAAGCTCATTTAGGACCTGCACTTACGAAGGTGGTCGGCAGCTGTATATCTGGGAGTATCCCTTCTGAGAATAAAAACAGCTGGAGCTTGTTAAGGTAATTACACAGGGGAAAGGATAATGTACTGGGAACTCCTCAGAAGAATCTGATTTTTGGTGAGGGTAGAGAGATAAAAACTCATTTAGGAACGACATGAAAATGCTGCGTAGGTAGCTGTTTATCAGTAAATATCTCACTGAGATTAAGAAAAGCAGTAGCTTAATAAATTAAGTACTTCCTGGTATGGTTACTGTACTGGTAACTCCCCAAAAGAATCTGGATTGTGGTGAGGGAACAGAGAAAAAAGCTCATTTAATACCTGCCCTTACGAAGGGGATAGGCAGCTGTATATCAGGGAGTAAATCTTCTGAGAATAAAAACAGCTGGAGCTTGTTAAGGTAATTACACAGGGGAAAGGATAATGTACTGGGAACTCCTCAGAAGAATCTGATTTGTGGTGAGGGGAGAGAGATAAAAGGTCATTTAGGAACGACATGAACATGCTGCATAGGTAGCTGTTTGTCAGTAAATATCGCCACTGAGATTAAGAAAAGCGGTAGCTTAATAAATTAAGTACTTCCTGGGATGGTTACTGTACTGAAAACTCCCCAAAAGAATCTGGATTGTGGTTAGGGAACAGAGAAAAAAGCTCATTTAGGACCTGCACTTACGAAGGGGGTAGGCAGCTGTGTATCAGGGAGTAAACCTTCTGAGAATACAAACAGCTGGAGCTTGTTAAGGTAATTACACAGGGGAAAGGATAATGTACTGGGAACTCCTCAGAAGAATCTGATTTTTGGTGAGGGCAGAGAGATAAAAGCTCATTTTGGAACGAAATGAAAATGCTGTGTAGGTAGCTGTTTATCAGTAAATATCTCCACTGAGATTAAGAAAGCAGTAGCTTAATAAATTAAGTACTTCCTGGTGTGGTTACTGTACTGGTAACTCCCCAAAAGAATCTGGATTGTGGTGAGGAAACAGAGAAAAAAGCTCATTTAGGACCTGCATTTACGAAGGGTGTAGGCAGCTGTATATCAGGGATTATCCCTTCTGCGAATAAAAACAGCTGGAGCTTGTTAAGGTGATTACACAGGGAAAAGGATAATGTACTGGGAACTATTCAGGAGAATCTGATTTGTGGTGAGGGGAGAAAGATAAAAGCTCATTTAGGAACGACATGAACATGCTGCATAAGTAGCTGTTTATCAGTAAATATCTCCACTGAGGTTAAGAAAAGCTGTAGCTTTATAAATTAAGTACTTCCTGGTATGGTTACTGTACTGGCACATGCCCAAAAGAATCTGGATTGTGGTGAGGGAACAGAGAAAAAAGCTCATTTAGGACCTGCACTTACGAAGGGTGTAGGCAGCTGTATATCAGGGAGTAAACCTTCTGAGAATAAAAAAAAGCTGGAGCTTGTTAAGGTAATTACAAAGGGGAAAGGATAATGTACTGGGAACTCCTCAGAAGAATCTGATTCGTGGTGGGGGGGGGGTTAAAAGCTCATTTAGGAACGACATGAACATGCTGTGTAGGTAGCTGTATATCAGTAAATATCTCCACTGAGATTAAGAAAAGCAGTAGCTTAATAAATTAAGTACTTCCTGGTATGATTACTGTACTGGTAACTCCCAAAAGAATCTGGATTGTCGTGAGGGAACAGAGAAAAAAGCTCATTTAGGACCTGCACTTATGAAGGAGGTAGGCAGCTGTATATCAGGGAGTATCCCTTGTGAGAATAAAAACAGCTGGAGCTTGTTAAAGTAATTACACAGGGTAAAGGATAATGTACTGGGAACTCCTCAGAAGAATCTGATTTGTGGTGAGGGAGAGAGATAAAAGCTCATGAAATTGCTGCATAGGTAGCTGTTTATCAGTAAATATCTCCACTGAGATTAAGAAAAGCAGTAGCTTAATAAATTAAGTACTTCCTGGTATGGTTACTGCACTGGTAACTCCCCAAAAGAATCTGGATTGTGGTGAGGGAACAGAGAAAAAAGCTCATTTAGGACCTGCACTTACGAAGGGGGTAGGCAGCTGTGTATCAGGGAGTAAACCTTCTGAGAATAAAAACAGCTGGAGCTTGTTAAGGTAATTACACAGAGGAAAGGATAATGTACTGGGAACTCCTCAGAAGAATCTGATTTGTGGTGAGGGGAGAGAGATAAAAGCTCATTTAGAAATGACACGAAAATGCTGCATAGGTAGATGTTTATCAGTAAATATCTCCACTGAGATTAAGAAAAGCAGTACTTAATAAATTAAGTACTTCCTGGTATGGTTACTGTACTGGTAACTCCCCAAAAGAATCTGGATTGTGGTGATTGAACAGATAAAAAAGCTCATTTAGGACCTGCACTTACGAAGGTGGTAGGCAGCTGTATATCAGGGAGTAAACCTTCTGAGAATAAAATCAGCTGGAACTTTTTAAGGTAATTACACAGGGGCAAGGATAATGTACCGGGAACTCCTTAGAAGAATCTGATTTGTGGTGAGGGGAGAGAGATAAAAGCTCATTTAGGAACGACAGGAAAATGCTGCATAGGTAGCTGTTTATCAGTATATATCTCCACTGAGATTAAGAAAAGCAGTAGCTTAATAAATTAAATACTTCCTGGTATGGTTACTCTACTGGTAACTCCCCAAAAGAATCTGGATTGTGGTGAGGGAACAGAGAAAAAAGCTCAATTAGGACCTGCACTTACGAATGGGGTAGGCAGCTGTATATCAGGGAGTATCCCCTCTGAGAATAAAAACACCTGGAGCTTGTTAAGGTAATTACACAGGGGAAAGGATAATGTACTGGGAACTCCTCAGAAGAATCTGATTTTTGGTGAGGGGAGGGAGATAAAAGCTCATTTAGGAAGGACATAAACATGCTGCATACTTAGCTGTTTATCAGTAAATATCTCCACTGAGATTAAGATAAGCAGTAGCTTAATAAATTAAGTACTTCCTGGTATGGTTACTGTACTGGTAACTCCCCAAAGAATCTGGATTGTGGTGAGGGAACAGAGAAAAAAGCTCATTTATGACCTGCACTTACGAAGGGGGTAGGCAGCTGTATATCAGGGAGTAAACCTTCTGAGAATAAATCAGCTGGAGCTTTTTAAGGTAATTACACAGGGGAAAGGATAATGTACCGGGAACTCCTTAGAAGAATCTGATTTGTGGTGAGGGGAAAGAGATAAAAGCTCATTTAGGAACGACATGAAAATGCTGCATAGGTAGCTGTTTATCAGTAAATATCTCCAATGAGATTAAGAAAATCAGTAGCTTAATAAATTAAGTACTTCCTGGTATGGTTACTGTACTGGTAACTCCCCAAAAGAATCTGGATTGTGGTGAGGGAACAGAGAAAAAGCTCATTTAGGACCTGCACTTACGAAGGGCGTAGGCATTTGTATATCAGGGAGTAAAACTTCTGAGAATAAAAACAGCTGGAGCTTGTTAAGGTAATTACACAGGGGAAAGGATAATATACTGGAAACTCCTCAGAAGAATCTGATTTGTGTTGAGGGGAGAGAGATAAAAGCTCATTTAGGAAGGAGATGAACATGCTGCGTAGGTAGCTGTTTATTAGTAAATATCTCCACTGAGATTAAGAAAAGCAGTAGCTTGATAAATTAAGTACTTCCTGGTGTGGTTACTGTACTGGTAACTCCCCAAAGAATCTGGATTGTGGTGAGGAAACAGAGAAAAAAGCTCATTTAGGACCTGCATTTACGAAGGGTGTAGGCAGCTGTATATCAGGGAGTATCCTTCTGCGAATACAAACAACTGGAGCTTGTTAAGGTGATTACACAGGGAAAAGGATAATGTACTGGGTACTCCTCAGGAGAATCTGATTTGTGGTGAGGGGAGAGAGATAGAAGCTCATTTAGGAACGACAAGAACATGCTGCATAAGTAGCTGTTTATCAGTAAATATCTCCACTGAGATTAAGAAAAGCTGTAGCTTTATAAATTAAGTACTTCCTGGTATGGTTACTGTACTGGTAAATGCCCAAAAGAATCTGGATTGTGGTGAGGGAACAGAGAAAAAAGCTCATTTAGGACCTGCACTTACGAAGGGGGTAGGCAGCTGTATATCAGGGAGTAAACCTTCTGAGAATAACAAAAAGCTGGAGCATGTTAAGGTAATTACAAAGGGGAAAGGATAATGTACTGGGAACTCCTCAGGAGAATCTGATTCGTGGTGGGGGGGGTTAAAAGCTCATTTAGGAACGACATGAACATGCTGTGTAGGTAGCTGTTTATCAGTAAATATCTCCACTGAGATTAAGAAAAGCAGTAGCTTAATAAATTAAGTACTTCCTGGTATGATTACTGTACTGGTAACTCCCAAAAGAATCTGGATTGTGGTGAGGGAACAGAGAAAAAAGCTCATTTAGGACCTGCACTTACGAAGGAGGTAGGCAGCTGTATATCAGGGAGTATCCCTTGTGAGAATAAAAACAGCTGGAGCTTGTTAAAGTAATTACACAGGGTAAAGGATAATGTACTGGGAACTCCTCAGAAGAATCTGATTTGTGGTGAGGGAGAGAGATATAAGCTCATGAAAACGCTGCATACGTAGCTGTTTATCAGTGAATATCTCCACTGAGATTAAGAAAAGCAGTAGCTTAATAAATTAAATACTTCCTGGTATGGTTACTGTACTGGTAACTCCCCAAAAGAATCTGGATTGTGGTGAGGGAACAGAGAAAAAAGCTCATTTAAGACCTGCACTTACGAAGGTGGTAGGCTGCTGTATATCAGGGAGTAAACCTTCTGAGAATAAAAACAGCTGGAGCTTGTTAAGGTAATTACACAGGGGGAAAGGATAATGTACTGGGAAATCCTCAGAAGAATCTGATTTGTGGTGAGGGCAGAGAGATAATATCTCATTTAGGAACGACATGAACATGCTGTGTACGTAGCTGTTTATCAGTAAATATCTCCACTGAGATTAAGAAAGGCAGTAGCTTAATAAATTAAGTACTTCCTGGTATGGTTACTGTACTGGTAACTCCCCAAATGAATCTGGATTGTGGTGAGGGAACAGAGAAAAAAGATCATTTAGGACCTGCACTTACGAAGGTGGTCGGCAGTTGTATATCAGGGAGTATCCCTTCTGAGAATAAAAACAGCTGGAGCTTGTTAAGGTAATTGCACAGGGGAAAGGATAATGTACTGGGAACTCCTCAGAAGAATCTGATTTTTGGTGAGGGTAGAGAGATAAAAACTCATTTAGGAACGACATGAACATGCTGCGTAGGTAGCTGTTTATCAGTAAATATCTCCACTGAGATTAAGAAAAGCAGTAGCTTAATAAATTAAGTACTTCCTGGTATGGTTACTGTACTGGTAACTCCCCAAAAGAATCTGGATTGTGGTGAGGGAACAGAGAAAAAAGCTCATTTAATACCTGCACTTACGAAGGGGATAGGCAGCTGTATATAAGGGAGTAAATCTTCTGAGAATAAAAACAGCTGGAGCTTGTTAAGGTAATTACACAGGGGAAAGGATAATGTACTGGGAACTCCTCAGAAGAATCTGATTTGTGGTGAGGGGATAGAGATAAAAGGTCATTTAGGAACGACATGAACATGCTGCATAGGTAGCTGTTTATCAGTAAATATCGCCACTGAGATTAAGAAAAGCGGTAGCTTAATAAATTAAGTACTTCCTGGGATGGTTACTGTACTGATAACTCCCCAAAAGAATCTGGATTGTGGTGAGGGAACAGAGAAAAAAGCTCATTTAGGACCTGCACTTACGAAGGGGGTAGGCAGGTGTATATCAGGGAGTAAACCTTCTGAGAATAAAATAAGCTGGAGCTTTTTAAGGTAATTACACAGGGGCAAGGATAATGTACCGGGAACTCCTTAGAAGAATCTGATTTGTGGTGAGGGGAGAGAGATAAAAGCTCATTTAGGAACGACATGAAAATGCTGCATAGGTAGCTGTTTATCAGTATATATCTCCACTGAGATTAAGAAAAGCAGTAGCTTAATAAATTAAATACTTCCTGGTATGGTTATTGTACTGGTAACTCCCCAAAAGAATCTGGATTGTGGTGAGGGAACAGAGAAAAAAGCTCAATTAGGACCTGCACTTACGAATGGGGTAGGCAGCTGTATATCAGGGAGTATCCCCTCTGAGAATAAAAACACCTGGAGCTTGTTAAGGTAATTACACAGGGGAAAGGATAATGTACTGGGAACTCCTCAGAAGAATCTGATTTTTGGTGAGGGGTGAGAGATAAAAGCTCATTTAGGAAGGACATAAACATGCTGCATACGTAGCTGTTTATCAGTAAATATCTCCACTGAGATTAAGAAAAGCAGTAGCTTAATAAATTAAGTACTTCCTGGTATGGTTACTGTACTGGTAACTCCCCAAAAGAATCTGGATTGTGGTGAGTGGAACAGAGAAAAAAGCTCATTTATGACCTGAACTTACAAAGGGGGTAGGCAGCTGTATATCAGGGAGTATCCCTTCTGAGAATAAAAACAGCTGGAGCTTTTTAAGGTAATTACACAGGGGAAAGGATAATGTACCGGGAACTCCTTAGAAGAATCTGATTTGTGGTGAGGGGAAAGAGATAAAAGCTCATTTAGGAACGACATGAAAATGCTGCATAGGTAGCTGTTTATCAGTAAATATCTCCAATGAGATTAAGAAAAGCAGTAGCTTAATAAATTAAGTACTTCCTGGTATGCTTACTGTACTGGTAACTCCCCAAAAGAATCTGGATTGTGGTGAGGGAACAGAGAAAAAGCTCATTTAGGACCTGCACTTACGAAGGGCGTAGGCATTTGTATATCAGGGAGTAAAC
>NW_025958931.1:0-53478 GCF_023159225.1 Perognathus longimembris pacificus | reverse complement strand
TGTTCATGTCGTTCTTAAATGATCTTTTATCTCTCTCCCCTCACCACAAATCAGATTCTTCTAAGGAGTTCCCAGTACATTAAACTTTCCTCGATGTAATTACCTTAACAAGCACCAGCTGTTCGTATTCTCAAAAGGGATACTCCCTGATAGACAGCTGCCTACCACCTTCATAAGTGCAGGTCCTAAAGAAGATTTTTTCTCTGTTCCCTCACCACAATCCAGATCCATTTTTGGAGTACCCAGTACAGTGACCATACCAGGAAGTACTTAATTTATTAAGCTACTTCTTTTCTTAATCTCAGTGGAGATATTTATTGATAAACAGCAAACTTCTCTGTATGTTCATGTCGTTCCTAAATGAGCATTTATCTCTCTTCCCTCAACACAACTCAGATTCTTCTGAGGAGTTCCCAGTACATTAAACTTTCCTCGATGTAATTACATTAATAAGCTCCAGCTGTTCTTATTCTCAGAAGGGATACTCCCTGATATACAGCTGCCTAACCACTTCGTAAGTTCAGGTCCTAAATGAGCTTTTTCTCTGTTCCCTCACCACAATCCAGATTCTTTCGGGGAGTTACCAGTACAGTAACCATACCAGAAAGTACTTAATTTATTAAGCTACTGCTTTTCTTAATCTCAGTGGAGATATTTACTGATAAACAGCTACCCATGCAGCATGTTCATGTCGTTCCTAAATGAGCTTTAATCTAACTCCCCTCACCACAAATCAGATTCTTCTGAGGAGTTCCCAGTACATTATCCTTTCCCCTGTGAAATTACCTTAACAAGCTCCAGCTGTTTTTTTCTCAGAAGGTTTATTCCCTAATATACAGCTGCCTACCCCCTTCTTAAGTGCAGGTCCTATATGAGCTTTTTTATCTGTTGCCTCACCAAAATTCAGATTCATTTGGGGAGTTACCAGTACAGTAACCGTACCAGGAAGGACTTAATTTATTAAGCTACTGCTTTTCTTAATCTCAGTGGAGATATTTACTGATAAACAGCTACCTACGCACCATGTTCATGTCGTTCCTAAATGAGCTTTTATCTCTCTCCCCTCACCACAAATCAGATTCTTCTGAGGAGGTCCCAGTACATTATTCTTTCCCCTGTGTAATTAACTTATCAAGATCCAGCTGTTTTTATCCTCAGAAGGTTTACTCCCTGATATACAGCTGCCTACCCCCTTCTTAAGTGCAGGTCCTATATGAGCTTTTTTATCTGTTGCCTCACCAAAATTCAGATTCATTTGGGGAGTTACCAGTACAGTAACCGTACCAGGAAGGACTTAATTTATTAAGCTACTGCTTTTCTTAATCTCAGTGGAGATATTTACTGATAAACAGCTACCTACGCACCATGTTCATGTCGTTCCTAAATGAGCTTTTATCTCTCTCCCCTCACCACAAATCAGATTCTTCTGAGGAGGTCCCAGTACATTATTCTTTCCCCTGTGTAATTAACTTATCAAGATCCAGCTGTTTTTATCCTCAGAAGGTTTACTCCCTGATATACAGCTGCCTACCCCCCTTCTTAAGTGCAGGTCCTATATGAGCTTTTTTATCTGTTGCCTCACCAAAATTCAGATTCATTTGGGGAGTTACCAGTACAGTAACCGTACCAGGAAGGACTTAATTTATTAAGCTACTGCTTTTCTTAATCTCAGTGGAGATATTTACTGATAAACAGCTACCTACGCACCATGTTCATGTCGTTCCTAAATGAGCTTTTATCTCTCTCCCCTCACCACAAATCAGATTCTTCTGAGGAGGTCCCAGTACATTATTCTTTCCCCTGTGTAATTAACTTATCAAGATCCAGCTGTTTTTATCCTCGGAAGGTTTACTCCCTGATATACAGCTGCCTACCCCCTTCGTAAGTGCAGGTACTTAATGAGCTATTTTCTCTGTTCCTTCACCACAATCCCCTATTCTTTTGGGGAGTTTCCAGTACAGTAGCCATACCAGGATGTACTTAATTTATCAAGCTACTGCTTTTCTTAATCTCAGTGGAGATATTTACTGATAAACAGCTACCTATGCAGCATTTTCATGTCGTTCCTAAATGAGGTTTTATCTCTCTCCCCCTCACCACAAATCAGATTCTTCTGAGGAGTTCCCAGTACATTATCTTTTCCCCTGTTTAATTACCTTAACAAGATCCAGCTGTTTTTATTCTCGGAAGGGATACTCCCTGATATACTGCTGCCTACCCCCTTAGTAAGTGCAGGCCCTAAATGAGCTTTTTTCTCTGTTCCTTCACCACAATCCAGATTCTTTTGGGGAGTTACCAGTACAGAAACCATACCAGGAAGTACTTAATTTATCAAGCTACTGCTTTTCTTAATCTCAGTGGAGATATTTATTGATAAACAGCTACCTATGCATCATTTTCATGTCGTTCCTAAATGAGGTTTTATCTAACTCCCCTCACCAGAAATCAGATTCTTCTGAGGAGTTCCCAGTACATTATCCTTTCCCCTGTGTAATTACCTTAACAAGCTCCAGCTGTTTTTTTTCTCAGAAGGTTTATTCCCTGATATACAGCTGCCTACCCCCTTGGTAAGTGCAGGTCCTAAATGAGCTTTTTTATCTGTTCCCTCACCACAATCCAGATTCTTTTGGGGAGTTACCAGTACAGTAACTGTACCAGGAAGGACTTAATTTATTACGCTACAGCTTTTCTTAATCTCAGTGGAGATATTTACTGATAAACAGCTACCTACCCAGTATGTTCATGTCGTTCCTAAATGAGCTTTTATCTCTCTCCCCTCATCACAAATCAGAGTCTTCTGCGGAGTTCCCAGTTCATTATCCTTTCCCCTGTGAAATTACCTTAACAAGCTCCAGCTGTTTTTATTCTCAGAAGGTTTACTCCCCGATATACAGCTGCCTACCCCCTTCGTAAGTGCAGGTCCTAAATGAGCATTTTTCTCTGTTCCCTCACCACAATCCAGATTCTTTTGAGGAGTTACCAGTACAGTAACCATACCAGGAAGGACTTAATTTATTACGCTACAGCTTTTCTTAATCTCAGTGGAGATATTTACTGATAAACAGCTACCTATGCAGCATGTACATGTCGTTCCTAAATGAGCTTTTATCTCTCTCCCCTCAAAACAAATCAGATTCTTCTGAGGAGTTCCCAGTACATTATCCTTTCCCCTGTGAAATTACCTTAACAAGCTCCAGCTGTTTTTATTCTCAGAAGGTTTACTCCCCGACATACAGCTGCCTACCCCCTTCGTAAGTGCAGGTCCTAAATGAGCATTTTTCTCTGTTCCCTCACCACAATGCAGATTCTTTTGGGGAGTTACCAGTACAGTAACCATACCAGGAAGTACTTAATTTATTAAGCTACTGCTTTTCTTAATCTCAGTGGAGATATTTACTGTTAAACATCTACCTATGCAGCATGTACATGGCGTTCATAAATGAGCTTTTATCTCTCTCCCCTCACCACAAATCAGATTCTTCTGAGGAGTTCCCAGTACATTATCCTTTCCCCTGTGTAATTAACTTAACAAGCTCCAGCTGTTTTTATTCTCAGAAGGGATACTCCCTGACATACAGCTGCCTACCCCCTTCGTAAGTGCAGGTCCTAAATGAGCTTTTTTCTCTGTTCCCTCACCACAATCCAGATTCTTTTGGGAGTTACCAGTACAGTAACCATACCAGGAAGTACTTAATTTATTAAGCTACTGCTTTTCTTAATCTCAGTGGAGATATTTACTGATAAACAGCTACCTACGCAGCATGGTCTTGTCGTTCCTAAATGAGATTTTATCTCTCTCCCCTCACCACAAATCAGATTCTTTTGAGGAGTTCCCAGTACATTATCCTTTCCCCTGTGTAATTACCTTAACAAGCTCAAGCTGTTTTTATTCTCAGAATGTTTACTCCATGATATACAGCTGCCTACCCCTTCGTAAGTGCAGGTCCTAAATGAGCTTTTTTCTCTGTTCCCTCACCACAATCCAGATTCTTTAGGGGAGTTACCAGTACAGTAACCATACCAGTAAGTACTTAATTTATTAAGCTACTGCTTTTCTTAATCTCAGTGGAGATATTTACTGATAAACAGCTACCTACGCGGCATGTTCATGTCTTTCCTAAATGAGCCTTTATCTCTCTCCCCTCACCACAAATCAGATTCTTCTGAGGATTGCCCAGTATATTATCCTTTCCCCTGTGTAATTACCTTAACAAGTTCCAGCTGTTTTTATTCTCAGAAGGGATACTCCCTGATATACAGCTGCCTACCCCCTTCGTAAGTGCAGGTCCTAAATGAGCTTTTTTCAATTTTCCCTCACCACAGTCCAGATTCTTTTGGGGAGTTACCAGTACAGGACCACACCAGGAAGTACTTAATTTATTAAGTTACTGCTTTTCTTAATCTCAGTGGAGATATTTACTGATAAACAAGTACCTATGCAGCATTTTCATGTCGTTCCTAAATGAGCCTTTATCTCTCTCCCCTCACCACAAATCAGATTCTTCTGAGGAGTTCCCAGTACATTATCCTTTCCCCTGTGTAATTACGTTAACAAGCTCCAGCTGTTTTTATTCTCAGAAGGTTTACTCCCTGATATACAGCTGCCTACCCCCTTCGTAAGTGCAGGTCCTAAATGAGCTTTTTTCCCTATTCCCTCACCACAATCCAGATTCTTTTGGGGAGTGACCAGTACAGTAACCATACCAGGAAGTACTTAATTTATTAAGCTACTGCTTTTCTTAATCTCACTGGAGATATTTACTGATAAACAGCTACCTACGCAGCATGTTCATGTCGTTCCTAAATGACCTTTTATCTCTCTCCCCTCACCACAATTCAGATTCTTCTGAGGAGTTCCCAGTACATTATCTTTTCCCCTGTTTAATTTCCTTAACAAGATCCAGCTGTTTTTATTCTCGGAAGGGATACTCCCTGATATACTGCTGCCTACCCCCTTAGTAAGTGCAGGCCCTAAATGAGCTTTTTTCCCTGTTCCCTCACCACAATCCAGATTCTTTTGGGTAGTTACCAGTACAGTAGCCATACCAGGAAGTACTTAATTTATTAAGCTACTGCTTTTCTTAATCTCAGTGGAGATATTTACTGATAAACAGCTACCCATGCAGCATGTTCATGTCGTTCCTAAATGAGCTTTTATGTCACTCCCCTCACCACAAATCAGATTCTTCTGAGGAGTTCCCAGTACATTATCCTTTCCCCTGTGTAATTACCTTAACAAGCTCCAGCTGTTTTTATTATCAGAAGGGATACTCCCTGACATACAGCTGCCTACCCCCTTCGTAAGTGCAGGTCCTAAATGAGCTTTTTTCTCTGTTCCCTCACCACAATGCAGATTCTTTTGGGGAGTTACCAGTACAGTAACCATACCAGGAAGTACTTAATTTATTAAACTACTGCTTTTCTTAATCTCAGTGGAGATATTTACTCAGAAACAGCTACATTCGCAGCATGTTCATGTCGTTCCTAAATGAGCTTTTATCTCTCTCCCCTCACCACAAATCAGATTCTTCTGAGGAGTTCCCAGTACATTATCCTTTCCCCTGTGTAATTACCTTAACAAGCTCCAGCTGTTTTTATCCTCAGAAGGTTTACTCCCTGATATAAAGCTGCCTACCCCCTTCGTAAGTGCAGGTCCTTAATGAGCTTTTTTTTCTGTTCCTTCACCAAAATCCAGATTCTTTTGGGGAGTTACCAGTACAGAAACCATACCAGGAAGTACTTAATTTATCAAGCTACTGCATTTCTTAATCTCAGTGGAGATATTTACTGATAAACAGCTACCTATGCAGCATTTTCATGTCGTTCCTAAATGAGGTTTTATCTCTCTCCACTCACCACAAATCAGATCCTTCTGAGGAGTTCCCAGTACATTATCCTTTCCCCTGTGTAATTAACTTAACAAGCTCCAGCTGTTTTTATTCTCAGAAGGGATACTCCCTGACATACAGCTGCCTACCCCCTTAGTAACAGCAGGTCTTAAATGAGCTCTTTTCTCTGTTCCCTCACCACAATCCAGATTCTTTTGTGGAGTTACCAGTACCGTAACCATACCAGGAAGTACTTAATTTATTAAGCTACTGCTTTTCTTAATCTCAGTGGAGATATTTACTGATAAACAGCTACCTACGCAGCATGTTCATGTCGTTTCTAAATGAGCTTTTATCTCTCTCCCCTCACCACAAATCCGATTCTTCTGAGGAGTTCCCAGTACATTATCCTTTCCCCTGTGTAATTACCTTAACAAGCTCCAGCTGTTTTTATTCTCAGAAGGTTTACTCCCTGATATACAGCTGCCTACCCCCTTCGTAAGTGCAGGTCCTAAATGAGCTTTTTTCTCTGTTCCCTTACCACAATCCAGATGCTTCTGGGGAGTTACCAGTACAGTAACCATACCAGGAAGTACTTAATTTATTAAGCTACTGCTTTTCTTAATCTCAGTGGAGATATTTAATGATAAACAGCTACCTATGCATCATGTTCATGTCGTTCCTAAATGAGCTTTTATCTCTCTCCCCACACCACAAATCAGATTCTTCTGAGGACTTCCCAGTACATTATCCTTTCCCCTGTGTAATTACCTTACCAAGCTCCAGCTGTTTTTATTCTCAGAAGGGATACTCCCTGACATACAGCTGCCTACCCCCTTCGTAAGTGCAGGTCCTAAATGAGCTTTTTTCTCTGTTCCCTCACCACAATGCAGATTCTTTTGGGGAGTTACCAGTACAGTAACCATACCAGGAAGTACTTAATTTATTAACCTACTGCTTTTCTTAATCTCAGTGGAGATATTAACTCATAAACAGCTACATTCGCAGCATGTTCATGGCGTTCTTAAATGAGCTTTTATCTCTCTCCCCTCACCACAAATCAGATTCTTCTGAGGAGTTCCCAGTACATTATCCATTCCCCTGTGTAATTAACTTAACAAGCTCCAGCTGTTTTTATTCTCAGAAGGGATACTCCCTGACATACAGCTGCCTACCCCCTTCGTAAGTGCAGGTCCTAAATGAGCTTTTTTCTCTGTTCCCTCACCACAATCCAGATTCTTTTGGGGAGTTACCAGTACAGTAACCATACCAGGAAGTACTTAATTTATTAAGCTACTGCTTTTCTTAATCTCAGTGGAGATATTTACTGATAAACAGCTACCTTCGCAGCATGTTCATGTCGTTCCTAAATGAGATTTTATCTCTCTCCCCTCACCACAAATCAGATTCTTTTGAGGAGTTCCCAGTACATTATCCTTTCCCCTGTGTAATTACCTTAACAAGCTCAAGCTGTTTTTATTCTCAGAATGTTTACTCCATGATATACAGCTGCCTACCCCCTTCGTAAGTGCAGGTCCTAAATGAGCTTTTTTCTCTGTTCCCTCACCACAATCCAGATTCTTTAGGGGAGTTACCAGTACAGTAACCATACCAGTAAGTACTTAATTTATTAAGCTACTGCTTTTCTTAATCTCAGTGGAGATATTTACTGATAAACAGCTACCTATGCGGCATGTTCATGTCTTTCCTAAATGAGCCTTTATCTCTCTCCCCTCACCACAAATCAGATTCTTCTGAGGATTGCCCAGTACATTATCCTTTCCCCTGTGTAATTACCTTAACAAGCTCCAGCTGTTTTTATTCTCAGAAGGGATACTCCCTGATATACAGCTGCCTACCCCCTTCATAAGTGCAGGTCCTAAATGAGCTTTTTTCAATTTTCCCTCACCACAGTCCAGATTCTTTTGGGGAGTTACCAGTACAGGACCACACCAGGAAGTACTTAATTTATTAAGTTACTGCTTTTCTTAATCTCAGTGGAGATATTTACTGATAAACAAGTACCTATGCAGCATTTTCATGTCGTTCCTAAATGAGCTTTTATCTCTCTCCCCTCACCACAAATCAGATTCTTCTGAGGAGTTCCCAGTACATTATCCTTTCCCCCGTGTAATTACGTTAACAAGCTCCAGCTGTTTTTATTCTCAGAAGGTTTACTCCCTGATATACAGCTGCCTACCCCCTTCGTAAGTGCAGGTCCTAAATGAGCTTTTTTCCCTATTCCCTCACCACAATCCAGATTCTTTTGGGGAGTGACCAGAACAGTAACCGTACCAGGAAGTACTTAATTTATTAAGCTACTGCTTTTCTTAATCTCACTGGAGATATTTACTGATAAACAGCTACCTACGCAGCATGTTCATGTCGTTCCTAAATGACCTTTTATCTCTCTCCCCTCACCACAAATCAGATTCTTCTGAGGAGTTCCCAGTACATTATCTTTTCCCATGTTTAATTACCTTAACAAGATCCAGCTGTTTTTATTCTCGGAAGGGATACTCCCTGATATACTGCTGCCTACCCCCTTAGTAAGTGCAGGCCCTAAATGAGCTTTTTTCTCTGTTCCCTCACCACAATCCAGATTCTTTTGGGGAGTTACCAGTACAGTAGCCATACCAGGAAGTACTTAATTTATTAAGCTACTGCTTTTCTTAATCTCAGTGGAGATATTTACTGATAAACAGCTACCCATGCAGCATGTTCATGTCGTTCCTAAATGAGCTTTTATCTAACTCCCCTCACCACAAATCAGATTCTTCTGAGGAGTTCCCAGTACATTATCCTTTCCCCTGTGTAATTACCTTAACAAGCTCCAGCTGTTTTTTTCTCAGAAGGTTTATTCCCTGTTATACAGCTGCCTACCCCCTTCGTAAGTGCAGGTCCTAAATGAACTTTTTTATCTGTTCCCTCACCACAATCCAGATTCTTTTGGGGAGTTACCAGTACAGTAACAATACCAGGAAGTACCTAATTTATTAAGCTACTGCTTTTCTTAATCTCAGTGGAGATATTTACTGATAAACAGCTACCTACGCAGCATGTTCATGTCGTTCCTAACTGAGGTTTTATCTGTCTCCCCTCACCACAAATCAGATTCTTCGGAGGAGTTCCCAGTACATTATCCTTTCCCCCGTGTAATTACGTTAACAAGCTCCAGCTGTTTTTATTCTCAGAAGGTTTACTCCCTGATATACAGCTGCCTACCCCCTTCGTAAGTGCAGGTCCTAAATGAGCTTTTTTCCCTATTCCCTCACCACAATCCAGATTCTTTTGGGGAGTGACCAGAACAGTAACCGTACCAGGAAGTACTTAATTTATTAAGCTACTGCTTTTCTTAATCTCAGTGGAGATATTTACTGATAAACAGCTACCTACGCAGCATGTTCATGTCGTTCCTAACTGAGGTTTTATCTGTCTCCCCTCACCACAAATCAGATTCTTCGGAGGAGTTCCCAGCACATTATCCTTTCCCCTGTGTAATTACCTTAACAAGCTCCAGCTGTTTTTATTCGGTTTAATCCCTGATATACAGCTGCCTACCCCCTTCGTAAGTGCAGGTTCTAAATGAGCTTTTTTCTCTGTTCCCTCACCACAATCCAGATTCTTTTGAGGAGTTACCAGTATAGTAACCATACCAGGAAGTACTTAATTTATTAAGCTACTGCTTTTCTTAATCTCAGTGGAGATATTTACTGTTAAACATCTACCTATGCAGCATATACATGTCGTTCCTAAATGAGCTTTTATCTCTCTCCCCTCAACACAAATCAGATTCTTCTGAGGAGTTCCCAGTACATTATCCTTTCCCCTGTGTAATTACCTTAACAAGCTCCAGCTGTTTTTATTATCAGAAGGGATACTCCCTGACATACAGCTGCCTACCCCCTTCGTAAGTGCAGGTCCTAAATGAGCTTTTTTCTCTGTTCCCTTACCACAATCCAGATGCTTCTGGGGAGTTACCAGTACAGTAACCATACCAGGAAGTACTTAATTTATTAAGCTACTGCTTTTCTTAATCTCAGTGGAGATATTTAATGATAAACAGCTACCTATGCATCATGTTCATGTCGTTCCTAAATGAGCTTTTATCTCTCTCCCCACACCACAAATCAGATTCTTCTGAGGACTTCCCAGTACATTATCCTTTCCCCTGTGTAATTACCTTAACAAGCTCCAGCTGTTTTTATTCTCAGAAGGGATACTCCCTGACATACAGCTGCCTACCCCCTTCGTAAGTGCAGGTCCTAAATGAGCTTTTTTCTCTGTTCCCTCACCACAATGCAGATTCTTTTGGGGAGTTACCAGTACAGTAACCATACCAGGAAGTACTTAATTTATTAACCTACTGCTTTTCTTAATCTCAGTGGAGATATTAACTCATAAACAGCTACATTCGCAGCATGTTCATGGCGTTCTTAAATGAGCTTTTATCTCTCTCCCCTCACCACAAATCAGATTCTTCTGAGGAGTTCCCAGTACATTATCCATTCCCCTGTGTAATTAACTTAACAAGCTCCAGCTGTTTTTATTCTCAGAAGGGATACTCCCTGACATACAGCTGCCTACCCCCTTCGTAAGTGCAGGTCCTAAATGAGCTTTTTTCTCTGTTCCCTCACCACAATCCAGATTCTTTTGGGGAGTTACCAGTACAGTAACCATACCAGGAAGTACTTAATTTATTAAGCTACTGCTTTTCTTAATCTCAGTGGAGATATTTACTGATAAACAGCTACCTTCGCAGCATGTTCATGTCGTTCCTAAATGAGATTTTATCTCTCTCCCCTCACCACAAATCAGATTCTTTTGAGGAGTTCCCAGTACATTATCCTTTCCCCTGTGTAATTACCTTAACAAGCTCAAGCTGTTTTTATTCTCAGAATGTTTACTCCATGATATACAGCTGCCTACCCCCTTCGTAAGTGCAGGTCCTAAATGAGCTTTTTTCTCTGTTCCCTCACCACAATCCAGATTCTTTAGGGGAGTTACCAGTACAGTAACCATACCAGTAAGTACTTAATTTATTAAGCTACTGCTTTTCTTAATCTCAGTGGAGATATTTACTGATAAACAGCTACCTATGCGGCATGTTCATGTCTTTCCTAAATGAGCCTTTATCTCTCTCCCCTCACCACAAATCAGATTCTTCTGAGGATTGCCCAGTACATTATCCTTTCCCCTGTGTAATTACCTTAACAAGCTCCAGCTGTTTTTATTCTCAGAAGGGATACTCCCTGATATACAGCTGCCTACCCCCTTCATAAGTGCAGGTCCTAAATGAGCTTTTTTCAATTTTCCCTCACCACAGTCCAGATTCTTTTGGGGAGTTACCAGTACAGGACCACACCAGGAAGTACTTAATTTATTAAGTTACTGCTTTTCTTAATCTCAGTGGAGATATTTACTGATAAACAAGTACCAATGCAGCATTTTCATGTCGTTCCTAAATGAGCTTTTATCTCTCTCCCCTCACCACAAATCAGATTCTTCTGAGGAGTTCCCAGTACATTATCCTTTCCCCCGTGTAATTACGTTAACAAGCTCCAGCTGTTTTTATTCTCAGAAGGTTTACTCCCTGATATACAGCTGCCTACCCCCTTCGTAAGTGCAGGTCCTAAATGAGCTTTTTTCCCTATTCCCTCACCACAATCCAGATTCTTTTGGGGAGTGACCAGAACAGTAACCGTACCAGGAAGTACTTAATTTATTAAGCTACTGCTTTTCTTAATCTCACTGGAGATATTTACTGATAAACAGCTACCTATGCAGCATGTTCATGTCGTTCCTAAATGACCTTTTATCTCTCTCCCCTCACCACAAATCAGATTCTTCTGAGGAGTTCCCAGTACATTATCTTTTCCCATGTTTAATTACCTTAACAAGATCCAGCTGTTTTTATTCTCGGAAGGGATACTCCCTGATATACTGCTGCCTACCCCCTTAGTAAGTGCAGGCCCTAAATGAGCTTTTTTCTCTGTTCCCTCACCACAATCCAGATTCTTTTGGGGAGTTACCAGTACAGTAGCCATACCAGGAAGTACTTAATTTATTAAGCTACTGCTTTTCTTAATCTCAGTGGAGATATTTACTGATAAACAGCTACCCATGCAGCATGTTCATGTCTTTCCTAAATGAGCTTTTATCTAACTCCCCTCACCACAAATCAGATTCTTCTGAGGAGTTCCCAGTACATTATCCTTTCCCCTGTGTAATTACCTTAACAAGCTCCAGCTGTTTTTTTCTCAGAAGGTTTATTCCCTGTTATACAGCTGCCTACCCCCTTCGTAAGTGCAGGTCCTAAATGAACTTTTTTATCTGTTCCCTCACCACAATCCAGATTCTTTTGGGGAGTTACCAGTACAGTAACAATACCAGGAAGTACCTAATTTATTAAGCTACTGCTTTTCTTAATCTCAGTGGAGATATTTACTGATAAACAGCTACCTACGCAGCATGTTCATGTCGTTCCTAACTGAGGTTTTATCTGTCTCCCCTCACCACAAATCAGATTCTTCGGAGGAGTTCCCAGCACATTATCCTTTCCCCTGTGTAATTACCTTAACAAGCTCCAGCTGTTTTTATTCGGTTTAATCCCTGATATACAGCTGCCTACCCCCTTCGTAAGTGCAGGTTTTAAATGAGCTTTTTTCTCTGTTCCCTCACCACAATCCAGATTCTTTTGAGGAGTTACCAGTATAGTAACCATACCAGGAAGTACTTAATTTATTAAGCTACTGCTTTTCTTAATCTCAGTGGAGATATTTACTGTTAAACATCTACCTATGCAGCATATACATGTCGTTCCTAAATGAGCTTTTATCTCTCTCCCCTCAACACAAATCAGATTCTTCTGAGGAGTTCCCAGTACGTTATCCTTTCCCCTGTGTAATTACCTTAACATGCTCCAGCTGTTTTTATTATCAGAAGGGATACTCCCTGACATACAGCTGCCTACCCCCTTCGTAAGTGCAGGTCCTAAATGAGCTTTTTTCTCTGTTCCCTCACCACAATGCAGATTCTTTTGGGGAGTTACCAGTACAGTAACCATACCAGGAAGTACTTAATTTATTAAACTACTGCTTTTCTTAATCTCAGTGGAGATATTTACTCATAAACAGCTACATTCGCAGCATGTTCATGTCGTTCCTAAATGAGCTTTTATCTCTCTCCCCTCACCACAAATCAGATTTTTCTGAGGAGTTCCCAGTACATTATCCTTTCCCCTGTGTAATTAACTTAACAAGCTCCAGCTGTTTTTATCCTCAGAAGGTTTACTCCCTGATATAAAGCTGCCTACCCCCTTCGTAAGTGCAGGTCCTTAATGAGCTTTTTTCTCTGTTCCTTCACCAAAATCCAGATTCTTTTGGGGAGTTACCAGTACAGAAACCATACCAGGAAGTACTTAATTTATCAAGCTACTGCATTTCTTAATCTCAGTGGAGATATTTACTGATAAACAGCTACCTATGCAGCATTTTCATGTCGTTCCTAAATGAGGTTTTATCTCTCTCCACTCACCACAAATCAGATCCTTCTGAGGAGTTCCCAGTACATTATCTTTTCCCCTGTTTAATTACCTTAACAAGATCCAGCTGTTTTTATTCTCGGAAGGGATACTCCCTGATATACTGCTGCCTACCCCCTTAGTAAGTGCAGGCCCTAAATGAGCTTTTTTCTCTGTTCCCTCACCACAATCCAGATTCTTTTGGGGAGTTACCAGTACAGTAGCCATACCAGGAAGTACTTAATTTATTAAGCTACTGCTTTTCTTAATCTCAGTGGAGATATTTACTGATAAACAGCTACCCATGCAGCATGTTCATGTCGTTCCTAAATGAGCTTTTATCTAACTCCCCTCACCACAAATCAGATTCTTCTGAGGAGTTCCCAGTACATTATCCTTTCCCCTGTGTAATTACCTTAACAAGCTCCAGCTGTTTTTATTCTCAGAAGGGATACTCCCTGACATACAGCTGCCTACCCCCTTCGTAAGTGCAGGTCGTAAATGAGCTTTTTTCTCTGTTCCCTCACACAATGCAGATTCTTTTGGGGAGTTACCAGTACAGTAACCATACCAGGAAGTACTTAATTTATTAAGCTACTGCTTTTCTTAATCTCAGTGGAGATATTTACTCATAAACAGCTACATTCGCAGCATGTTCATGTCGTTCCTAAATGAGCTTTTATCTCTCTCCCCTCACCACAAATCAGATTCTTCTGATTAGTTCCCAGTACATTATCCTTTCCCCTGTGTAATTAACTTAACAAGCTCCAGCTGTTTTTATTCTCAGAAGGGATACTCCCTGACATACAGCTGCCTACCCCCTTAGTAAGAGCAGGTCTTAAATGAGCTCTTTTCTCTGTTCCCTCACCACAATCCAGATTCTTTTGTGGAGTTACCAGTACCGTAACCATACCAGGAAGTACTTAATTTATTAAGCTACTGCTTTTGTTAATCTCAGTGGAGATATTTACTGATAAACAGCTACCTACGCAGCATGTTCATGTCGTTTCTAAATGAGCTTTTATCTCTCTCCCCTCACCACAAATCCGATTCTTCTGAGGAGTTCCCAGTACATTATCCTTTCCCCTGTGTAATTACCTTAACAAGCTCCAGCTGTTTTTATTCTCAGAAGGTTTACTCCCTGATATACAGCTGCCTACCCCCTTCGTAAGTGCAGGTCCTAAATGAGCTTTTTTCTCTGTTCCCTTACCACAATCCAGATGCTTCTGGGGAGTTACCAGTACAGTAACCATACCAGGAAGTACTTAATTTATTAAGCTACTGCTTTTCTTAATCTCAGTGGAGATATTTAATGATAAACAGCTACGTATGCATCATGTTCATGTCGTTCCTAAATGAGCTTTTATCTCTCTCCCCACACCACAAATCAGATTCTTCTGAGGAGTTCCCAGTACATTATCCTTTCCCCTGTGTAATTACCTTAACAAGCTCCAGCTGTTTTTATTCTCAGAAGGGATACTCCCTGATATACAGCGGCCTACCCAATTCGTACGTGCAGGTTCTAAATGAGCTTTTTTCTCTGTTCCCTCACCACAATCCAGATTATTTTGGGGAGTTACCAGTACAGTAACCATTCCAGGAAGTACTTAACTTATTAAGCTACTGCTTTTCTTAATCTCTTTGGAGATATTTACTGATAAACAACTACCTATGCAGCATTTTAATGTCGTTCCTAAATGAGCTTTTATCTCTCTCCCCTAACCACAAATCAGATTCTTCTGAGGAGTTCCCAGTACATTATCCTTGCCCCTGTGTAATTACCTTAACAAGCTCCAGCTGTTTGTATTCTCAGAAGGGATACTCCCTGATATACCGCTGCCTACCCCCTTCGTAATTGCAGGTCCTAAATGAGATTTTTTCTCTGTTCCCTCACCACAATCCAGATTTTTTGGGGAGTTACCAGTACATTAACCATACCAGGAAGTACTTAATTTATTAAGCTACTGCTTTTCTTAATCTCAGTGGAGATATTTACTGATAAACAGCTAGCTATGCAGCATTTTCATGTCGTTCCTAAATGAGCTTTTATCTCTCTCCCCTCACCACGAATCAGATTTTTCTGAGGAGTTCCCAGTACATTATCTTTTCCCCTGTGTAATTACCTTAACAAGATCCAGCTGTTTTTATTCTCAGAAATTTTACTCCCTGATATACAGCTGCCTACCCCCTTCATAAGTGCAGGTCCTAAATGAGATTTTTCTCTGTTCCCTCACCACAATCCAGATTTTTTGGGGAGTTACCAGTACAGTAACCATAACAGGAAGTACTTAATTTATTAAGCTACTGCTTTCCTTAATCTCAGTGGAGATATTTACTGAAAAACAGCTACCTACGCAGTATGTTCATGTCGTTCTTAAATGAGCTTTTATCTCTCTCCCCTCACCACAAATCAGATTCTTCTTAGGAGTGCCCAGTACATTATCCTTTCCCTTGTGTAATTACCTTAACAAGCTCCAGCTGCGTTTATTCTCAGAAGGGATACTCCCTGATATACAGCTGCCTACCCCCTTCGTAAGAGGAGGTCCTAAATGAGGTTTTTGCTCTGTTCGCTCACCACAATCCTGATTCTTTTGGGGAGTTACCAGTACAGTAACCACACCAGGAATTACTTAATTTATTACGCTACGGCTTTTCTTAATCTCAGTGGAGATATTTACTGATAAACAGCTACCTACCCAGCATGTTCATGTCGTTCCTAAATGATCTTTTATCTCTCTCCCTTCACCACAAATCAGATTCTTCTGAGGAGTTCCCAGTACATTATCCTTTCCCCTGTGTAATTACCTTAACAAGCTCAAGCTGTTTTTATTCTCAGAATGTTTGCTCCATGATATACAGCTGCCTACCCCCTTCGTAAGTGCAGGTCCTAAATGAGCTTTTTTCTCTGTTCCCTCACCACAATCCAGATTCTTTAGGGGAGTTACCAGTACAGTACCCATACCAGTAAGTACTTAATTTATTAAGCTACTGCTTTTCTTAATCTCAGTGGAGATATTTACTGATAAACAGATACCTATTCGGCATGTTCATGTCTTTCCTAAATGAGCCTTTATCTCTCTCCCCTCACCACAAATCAGAATCTTCTGAGGAGTGCCCAGTACATTATCCTTTCCCCTGTGTAATTACCTTAACAAGCTCCAGCTGTTTTTATTCTCAGAAGGGATACTCCCTGATATACAGCTGCCTACCCCCTTCGTAAGTGCAGGTCCTAAATGAGCTTTTTTCAATTTTTCCTCACCACAGTCCAGATTCTTTTGGGGAGTTACCAGTACAGGACCACACCAGGAAGTACTTAATTTATTAAGTTACTGCTTTTCTTAATCTCAGTGGAGATATTTACTGATAAACAAGTACCTATGCAGCATTTTCATGTCGTTCCTAAATGAGCTTTTATCTCTCTCCCCTCACCACAAATCAGATTCTTCTGAGGAGTTCCCAGTACATTATCCTTTCCCCTGTGTAATTACGTTAACAAGCTCCAGCTGTTTTTATTCTCAGAAGGTTTACTCCCTGATATACAGCTGCCTACCCCCTTCGTAAGTGCAGGTCCTAAATGAGCTTTTTTCCCTATTCCCTCACCACAATCCAGATTCTTTTGGGGAGTGACCAGTACAGTAACCATACCAGGAAGTACTTAATTTATTAAGCTACTACTTTTCTTAATCTCACTGGAGATATTTACTGATAAACAGCTACCTACACAGCATGTTCATGTCGTTCCTAAATGACCTTTTATCTCTCTCCCCTCACCACAAATCAGATTCTTCTGAGGAGTTCCCAGTACATTATCTTTTCCCCTGTTTAATTACCTTAACAAGATCCAGCTGTTTTTATTCTCGGAAGGGATACTCCCTGATATACTGCTGCCTACCCCCTTAGTAAGTGCAGGCCCTAAATGAGCTTTTTTCTCTGTTCCCTCACCACAATCCAGATTCTTTTGGGGAGTTACCAGTACAGTAGCCATACCAGGAAGTACTTAATTTATTAAGCTACTGCTTTTCTTAATCTCAGTGGAGATATTTACTGATAAACAGCTACCCATGCAGCATGTTCATGTCGTTCCTAAATGAGCTTTTATCTAATTCCCCTCACCACAAATCAGATTCTTCTGAGGAGTTCCCAGTACATTATCCTTTCCCCTGTGTAATTACCTTAACAAGCTCCAGCTGTTTTTTTCTCAGAAGGTTTATTCCCTGTTATACAGCTGCCTACCCCCTTCGTAAGTGCAGGCCCTAAATGAGCTTTTTTATCTGTTCCCTCACCACAATCCAGATTCTTTTGGGGAGTTACCAGTACAGTAACTGTACCAGGAAGGACTTAATTTATTACGCTACTGCTTTTCTTAATCTCAGTGGAGATATTTACTGATAAACAGCTACCTATGCAGCATTTTCATGTCATTCCTAAATGAGCTTTTATCTCTCTCCCCTCACCACAAATCAGAGTCTTCTGCGGAGTTCCCAGTACATTATCCTTTCCCCTGTGTAATTACCTTAACAAGCTCCAGCTGTTTTTATTCTCAAAAGGGATACTCCCTGACATACAGCTGCCTACCCCCTTCGTAAGTGCAGGTCGTAAATGAGCTTTTTTCTCTGTTCCCTCACACAATGCAGATTCTTTTGGGGAGTTACCAGTACAGTAACCATACCAGGAAGTACTTAATTTATTAAGCTACTGCTTTTCTTAATCTCAGTGTAGATATTTTCTCATAAACAGCTACATTCGCAGCATGTTCATGTCGTTCCTAAATGAGCTTTTATCTCTCTCCCCTCACCACAAATCAGATTCTTCTGAGGAGTTCCCAGTACATTATCCTTTCCCCTGTGTAATTAACTTAACAAGCTCCAGCTGTTTTTATTCTCAGAAGGGATACTCCCTGACATACAGCTGCCTACCCCCTTCGTAAGAGCAGGTCTTAAATGAGCTCTTTTCTCTGTTCCCTCACCACATCCAGATTCTTTTGTGGAGTTACCAGTACCGTAACCATACCAGGAAGTACTTAATTTATTAAGCTACTGCTTTTCTTAATCTCAGTGGAGATATTTACTGATAAACAGCTACCTACGCAGCATGTTCATGTCGTTTCTAAATGAGCTTTAATCTCTCTCCCCTCACCACAAATCCGATTCTTCTGAGGAGTTCCCAGTACATTATCCTTTCCCCTGTGTAATTACCTTAACAAGCTCCAGCTGTTTTTATTCTCAGAAGGTTTACTCCCTGATATACAGCTGCCTACCCCCTTCGTAAGTGCAGGTCCTAAATGAGCTTTTTTCTCTGTTCCCTCACCACAATCCAGATGCTTCTGGGGAGTTACCAGTACAGTAACCATACAAGGAAGTACTTAATTTATTAAGCTACTGCTTTTCTTAATCTCAGTGGAGATATTTAATGATAAACAGCTACCTATGCATCATGTTCATGTCGTTCCTAAATGAGCTTTTATCTCTCTCCCCACACCACAAATCAGATTCTTCTGAGGAGTTCCCAATACATTATCCTTTCCCCTGTGTAATTACCTTAACAAGCTCCAGCTGTTTTTATTCTCAGAAGGGATACTCCCTGATATACAGCTGCCTACCCAATTCGTAAGTGCAGGTTCTAAATGAGCTTTTTTCTCTGTTCCCTCACCACAATCCAGATTCTTTTGGGGAGTTACCAGTACAGTAACCATTCCAGGAAGTACTTAATTTATTAAGCTACTGCTTTTCTTATTCTCTTTGGAGATATTTACTGATAAACAACTACCTATTCAGCATTTTAATGTCGTTCATAAATGAGCTTTTATCTCTTTCCCCTAACCACAAATCAGATTCTTCTGAGGAGTTCCCAGTACATTATCCTTGCCCCTGTGTAATTACCTTAACAAGCTCCAGCTGTTTGTATTCTCAGAAGGGATACTCCCTGATATACAGCTGCCTACCCCCTTCGTAATTGCAGGTCCTAAATGAGATTTTTTCTCTGTTCCCTCACCACAATCCAGATTTTTTTGGGAGTTACAAGTACATTAACCATACCAGGAAGTACTTAATTTATTAAGCTACTGCTTTTCTTAATCTCAGTGGAGATATTTACTGATAAACAGCTAGCTATGCAGCATTTTCATGTCGTTCCTAAATGAGCTTTTATCTCTCTCCCCTCACCACGAATCAGATTTTTCGGAGGAGTTCCCAGTACATTATCCTTTCCCCTGTGTAATTACCTTAACAAGATCCAGCTGTTTTTATTCTCAGAAATTTTACTCCCTGATATACAGCTGCCTACCCCCTTCAAAAGTGCAGGTCCTAAATGAGATTTTTCTCGGTTCCCTCACCACAATCCAGATTCTTTTGGGGAGTTACCAGTACAGTAACCATACCAGGAAGTACTTAATTTATTAAGCTACTGCTTTTCTTAATCTCAGTGGAGATATTTTCTCATAAACAGCTACATTCGCAGCATGTTCATGTCGTTCCTAAATGAGCTTTTATCTCTCTCCCCTCACCACAAATCAGATTCTTCTTAGGAGTGCCCAGTACATTATCCTTTCCCTTGTGTAATTACCTTAAGAAGCTCCAGCTGAGTTTATTCTCAGAAGGGATACTCCCTGATATACAGCTGCCTACCCCCTTCGTAAGAGCAGGTCCTAAATGAGGTTTTTTCTCTGTTCGCTCACCACAATCCAGATTCTTTTGGGGAGTTACCAGTACAGTAACCACACCAGGAATTACTTAATTTATTACGCTACTGCTTTTCTTAATCTCAGTGGAGGTATTTACTGATAAACAGCTACCTACCCAGCATGTTCATGTCGTTCTTAAAAGATCTTCTTTCATTCTCCCCTCACCACAAATCAGATTCTTCTGAGGAGTTCCCAGTACATTATCCTTTTCCCTGTGTAATTACCTTAACAAGCTCAAGCTGTTTTTATTCTCAGAATGTTTTCTCCCTGATATACAGCTGCCTACCCCCTTCGTAAGTGCAGGTCCTAAATGAGCTTTTTTCTCTGTTCCCTCACCACAATCCAGATTCTTTTGGGGAGTTACCAGTACAGTAAACATACCAGGAAGTACTAAATTTATTAAACTACTGGTTTTCTTAATCTCAGTGGAGATATTTACTGATAAACAGCTACCTATGCGGCATGTTCATGTCTTTCCTAAATGAGCTTTTATCTCTCTCCCCTCACCACAAATCAGATTCTTCTTAGGAGTTCCCAGTACATTATCCTCTCCCCTGTGTAATTACCTTAACAAGCTCCAGGTGTTTTTATTCTCAGAATGGTTACTCCCTGATATACAGCTGCCTACCCCCTTCGTAAGTGCAGTTCCTAAATTAGCTTTTTTCTCTGTTCCCTCAAAACAATCCAGATTCTTTTGGGGAGTTACCAGTACAGTAACCAGACCAGGAATTACTTAATTTATTAAGCTACTGCTTTTCTTAATCTCAGTGGAGATATTTACTGATAAACAGCTACCTACGCAGCATGTTCATGTCGTTCCTAAATGATATTTTATCTCTCTCCCCTCACCACAAATCAGATTCTTCTGAGGAGTTCCCAGTACAGTATCCTTTCCCCTGTGTAATTACCTTAACAACCTCCAGCTGTTTTGATTCTAAGAAGGTTTACTCTCTGATATACAGCTGCCTACCCCCTTCGTAAGTACAGGTCCTAAATGAGCTTTTTTCTCTGTTCCCTCACCACAATCCAGATTCTTTTGGGGAGTTACCAGTACAATAACCATACTAGGAAGTACTTAATTTATTAAGCTACTGCTTTTCTTAATCTCAGTGGAGATATTTACTGATAAACAACTACCTATGCAGCATTTTCATGTCGTTCCTATATGAGCTTTTATCTCTCTCCCCTCACCACAAATCAGATTCTTCTGAGTAGTTCCCAGTACATTATCCTTTCCCCTGTGTAATTACCTTAACAAGCTCCAGCTGTTTTTATTCTCAGAAGGGATACTCCCTGATATACAGCCGACTACCCCCTTCGTAAGTGCAGGTACTAAATGAGCTTTTTTCCCTGTTCCCTCACCACAATCCAGATTCTCTTGGGGAGTGACCAGTACAGTACCCATACCAGGAAGTACTTAATTTATTACGTTACTGCTTTTCTTAATCTCAGTGGAGAAATTTACTGATAAACAACTACCAATGCAGCATTTTCATGTCGTTCATAAATGAGCTTTTATCTCTCTCCCCTCACCACAAATCAGATTCTTCTGAGGAGTTCCCAGTACATTATCCTTTCCCCTGTGTAATTACGTTAACAAGCTCCAGCTGTTTTTATTCTCAGAAGGTTTACTCCCTGATATTCAGCTGCCTACCCCCTTCGTAAGTGCAGGTCCTAAATGAGCTTTTTTCCCTATTCCCTCACCACAATCCAGATTCTTTTGGTGAGTGACCAGTACAGTAACCATACCAGGAAGTACTTAATTTATTAAGCTACTGCTTTTCTTAATCTCAATGGAGATATTTACTGATAAACAGCTACCTACGCACCATGTTCATGTCGTTCCTAAATGAGCTTTTATCTCTCTCCCCTCACCACAAATCAGATTCTTCTGAGGAGATCCCAGTACATTATCCTTTCCCCTGGGTAATTAACTTATCAAGCTCCAGCTGTTTTTATCCTCAGAAGGTTTACTCCCTGATATACTGTTGCCTACCCCCTTCGTAAGTGCAGGTACTTAATGAGCTTTTTTCTCTGTTCCTTCACCACAATCCCGATTCTTTTGGGGAGTTTCCAGTACAGTAGCCATACCAGGAAGTACTTAATTTATCAAGCTACTGCTTTTCTTAATCTCAGTGGAGATATTTACTGATAAACAGCTTCGTATGCAGCATGTTTATGTCGTTCCTAAATGCGCTTTTATCTCTTTCCCCTCACCACAAATCAGATTCTTCTGAGGAGTTCCCAGTACATTATCCTTTCCCCTGTGTAATTACCTTAACAAGCTCCAGCTGTTTTTTTCTCAGAATGTTTATTCCCTGATATACAGCTGCCTACCTCCTTCGTAAGTGCAGGTCCTAAATGAGCTTTTTTATCTGTTCCCTCACCACAATCCAGATTCTTTTGGGGAGTTACCAGTACAGTAACTGTACCGGAAGGACTTAAATTATTACGCTACTGCTTTTCTTGATCTTAGTGGAGATATTTACTGATAAACAGCTACCTATGCAGCATTTTCATGTCATTCCTAAATGAGCTTTTATCTCCCTCCCCTCACCACAAATCAGAGTCTTCTGCGGAGTTCCCAGTACATTATCCTTTCCCCTGTGTAATTACCTTAACAAGGTCCAGCTGGTTTTATTCTCAGAAGTTTTACTCCCTGATATACAGCTGCCTACCACCTTCGTAAGTGCAGGCCCTAAATGAGCATTTTTCTCTGATCCCTCACCACAATCCAGATTCTTTTGGGGAGTTACCAGTACAGTAACAATACCAGGAAGTACTTAATTTATTAAGCTACTGCTTTTCTTAATCTCAGTGGAGATATTTACTGATAAACAGCTACTTTCGCAGCATGTTCATGTCGTTCCTATCTGAGGTTTTATCTCTCTCCCCTCACCACAAATCAGATTCTTCTGAGGAGTTCCCAGTACATTATCCTTTCCCCTGTGTAATTACCTTAACAAGTTCCAGCTGTTTTTATTCGCTTTACTCCCTGATATACAGCTGCCTACCCCATTCGTAAGTGCAGGTCCTAAATGAGCTTTTTTCTCTGTTCCCTCACCACAATCCAGATTCTTTTGGGGAGTTACCATTACTGTAACCATACCAGGAAGTACTTAATTTATTAAGCTACTGCTTTTCTTAATCTCAGTGGAGATATTTACTGATAAACAGCTACCTATGCAGCATGTTCATGTCGTTCCTAAATGAGCTTTTATCTCTCTCCCCTCACCACAAATCAGATTCTTCTGAGGAGTTCCCAGTACATTATCCTTTCCCCTGTGTAATTACCTTAACAAGCTCCAGCTGTTTTTATTCTCAGAAGGTATACTCCCTAATATACAGCTGCCTACCCCCTTCGTAAGTGCAGGACCTAAATGAGCTTTTTTCTCTGTTCCCTCACCCAAATCCAGATTCTTTTGGGGAGTTACCAGTACAGTAACCATACCAGGAAGTACTTAATTTATTAAGCTACTGCTTTTCTTAATCTCAGTGGAGATATTTACTGATCAACAGCTACCTTCGCAGCATGTTCATGTCGTTCCTAAATGAGCTTTTATCTCTCTCCCCTCACCACAAATCAGATTCTTCTGAGGAGTTCCCCGTACATTATCCTTTCCCCTGTGTAATTACCTTACGAAGCTCCAGCAGTTTTTATTCTCAGAAGGGATAATCCCTGATATACAGCTGCCTACCCCCTTCGTAAGTGTAGGTGGTAAATGAGCTTTTTTCTCTGTTCCCTCACCACAATCCAGATTCTTTTGTGGAGTTACCAGTACTGTAACCATACCAGGAAGTACTTAATTTATTAAGCTACTGCTTTTCTTAATCTCAGTGGAGATATTTACTGATAAACAGCTACCTATGCAGCATGGTCATGTCGTTCCTAAATGAGCTTTTATCTCTCTCCCCTCACCACAAATCAGATTCTTCTGAGGAGTTCCCAGTACATTATCCTTTCCCCTGTGTAATTACCTTAACAAGCTCCAGCAGTTTTTATTCTCAGAAGGTTTACTCCCTGATATACAGCTGCCTACCCCCTTCGTAAGTGTAGGTCATAAATGAGCTTTTTTCTCTGTTCCCTCACCACAATCCAGATTCTTTTGGGGAGTTACCAGTACAGTAACCATACCAGGAAGTACTTAATTTATTAAGCTACTGCTTTTCTTAATCTCAGTGGAGATATTTACTGATAAACAGCTACCTACGCAGCATGTTCATGTCGTTCCTAACTGTACTTTTATCTCTCTCCCCTCACCACAAATCAGATTCTTCTGAAGAGTTCCCAGTACATTATCCTTTCCCATGTGTAATTACCTTAACAAGCTCCAGCTGTTTTTATTCTCAGAAGGGATACTCCCTGATATACAGCTGCCTACCCCCTTCGTAAGTGCAGGTCCTAAATGAGCTTTTTTCTCTGTTCCCTCACCACAATCCAGATTCTTTTGGGGAGTTACCAGTACAGTAACCATACCAGGAAGTACTTAATTTATTAAGCTTCTGCTTTTCTTAATCTCAGTGGAGATATTTACTGATAAACAGCTACCTACGCAGCATTTTCATGTCATTCCTAAATGAGCTTTTATCTCTCTCCCCTCACCACAAATCAGATTCTTCTGAAGAGTTCCCAGTACATTATCCTTTCCCATGTGTAATTACCTTAACAAGCTCCAGCTATTTTTATTCTCAGAAGGATTACTCCCTGATATACAGCAGCCTACCCCGTTCGTAAGTGCAGGTCCTAAATGAGCTTTTTTCTCTGTTCCCTCACCACAATCCAGATTTTTTTGTGGGAGATACCAGTACAGTAACCATACCAGGAAGTACTTAATTTATTAAGCTACTGCTTTTCTTAATCTCAGTGGAGATATGTACTGATAAACAGCAACCTAATCAGCATGTTCATGTCTTTCCTAATTGAGCTTTTATCTCTCTCCACTCACCACAAATCAGATTCTTCTGAGGAGTTCCCAGTACATTATCATTTCCCCTGTGTAATTACCTTAACAAGCTCCAGCTGTTTTTATTCTCAGAAGGGATACTCCCTGATATACAGCTTCCTACCCCCTTGGTAAGTGAAGGTCCTAAATGAGCTTTTTTCTCTATTCCCTCACCACATTCCAGATTCTTTTGGGGAGTTACCAGTACATGTACCATACCAGGAAGTACTTAATTTATTAAGCTACTGCTTTTCTTAATCTCAGTGGAGATATTTACTGATAAAAAGCTACCTATGCAGCATGTTCATGTCGTTCCTAAATGAGCTTTTATTTCTCTCCCCTCACCACAAATCAGATTCTTCTGAGGAGTTCCCAGTACATTGTCCTGTCCCCTGTGTAATTACCTTAACAAGCTCCAGCTGTTTTTATTCGGTTTACTCCCTGATATACAGCTGCCTACCCCCTTCGTAAGTGCAGGTCCTAAATGAGCTTTTTTCTCTGTTCCCTCACCACAATCCAGAATCTTTTGAGGAGATATCAGTGTAGTAACCATACCAGGAAGTACTTAATTTATTAAGCTGCTGCTTTTCTTAATCTCAGTGGAGATATTTACTGTTAAACAGCTACCTATGCAGCATTTTCATGTCGTTCCTAAATGAGCTTCTATCTCTCTCCCCTCACCACAAATCAGATTATTCTGAGGATTTCCCAGTTCATTATCCTTTCCCCTGTGTAATTACCTTAACAAGCTCCACCTGTTTTTATTCTCAGAAGGTTTACTCCCTGATATACAGCTTCCTACCCCCTTGGTAAGTGCAGGTCCTAAATGAGCTTTTGTCTCTATTCCCTCACCACATTCCAGATTCTTTTGGGGAGTTACCAGTACAGTAACCATACCAGGAAGTACTTAATTTATTAAGCTACTGCTTTTCTTAATCTCAGTGGAGATATTTACTGAAAAACAGCTACCTACGCAGCATGTCCATGTCGTTCCTGAATGAGCTTTTATCTCTCTCCCCTCACCACAAATCAGATTCTTCTGAGGAGTTCCCAGTACATTATTCTTTCCCCTGTGTAATTACATTAACAAGCTCCAGCTGTTTTTATTCTCAGAAGGTTTACTCCCTGATATACAGCTGCCTACCCCATTCGTAAGTGCAGATCTTAATGAGCTTTTTTCTCTGTTCCCTCACCACAATCCAGATTCTTTTGGGGAGTTTCCAGTACAGTAACCATACCAGGAATTACTTAATTTATTAAGCTACTGCTTTTCTTAATCTCAGTGGATATATTTACACATAAACAGCTACCTATGCAGCATGTTCATGTCATTCCTAAAAGAGCTTTTATCTCTCTCCCTTCACCACAAATCAGATTCTTCTGAGGAGTTCCCAGTACATTATCCTTTCCCCTGTGTAATTACCTTAACAAGCTCCAGCTGTTTTTATTCTCAGAAGGGATACTCCCTGATATACAGCTGCCTACCCCCTTGGTAAGTGAAGGTCCTAAATGAGTTTTTTTCTCTGTTCCCTCACCACATTCCAGATTCTGTTGGGGAGTTACCAGTACAGTAACCATACCAGGAAGTACTTAATTTATTAAGCTACTGCTTTTCTTAATCTCAGTGGAGATATTTACTGATAAACAGCTACCTACGCAGCATGGTCATGTCGTTCCTAAATGAGCTTTTATCTCTCTCCCCTCACCACAAATCAGATTCTTCTGAGGAGTTCCCAGTACATTATCCTTTCCCCTGTGTAATTACCTTAACAAGCTCCAGCTGTTTTTATTCTCAGAAGGTTTACTCCCTGATATACAGATGCCTACCCCCTTGGTAAGTGAAGGTCCTAAATGAGCTTTTTTCTCTGTTCCCTCACCACATTCCAGATTCTTTTGGGGAGTTACCAGTAGAGTAAACATACCAGGAAGTACTTAATTTATTAAGCTACTGCTTTTCTTAATCTCAGTGGAGATATTTACTGATAAACAGCAACCTACACAGCATGTTCATGTCGTTCCTAAATGAGCTTTTATCTCTCTCCCCTCACCACAAATCAGATTCTTCTGAGGAGTTCCCAGTACATTATCCTCTCCCCTGTGTAATTACCTTAACAAGCTCCAGCTGTTTTTATTCTCAGAAGGTTTACTCCCTGATATACAGATGCCTACCCCCTTCGTAGGTGAAGGTCCTAAATGAGCTTTTTTCTCTGTTCCCTCACCACAATCCAGATTCTTTTGGGGAGTTACCAGTACAGTAACCATACCAGGAAGTACTTAATTTATTAAGCTACTGCTTTTCTTAATCTCAGTGGAGATATTTACTGATAAACAGGTACCTACGCAGCAAGTTCATGTCGTTCCTAAATGAGCTTTTATCTCTCTCCCCTCACCACAAATCAGATTCTTCTGAGGAGTTCCCAGTACATTATCCTTTCCCCTGTGTAATTACCTTAACAAGCTCCAGCTGTTTTTATTCTCAGAAGGTTTACTCCCTGATATACAGCTGCCTACCCCCTTCGTAAGTGCAGGTCCTAAATGAGCTTTTTTCTCTGTTCCGTCACCACAATCCAGATTGTTTTGGGGAGTTACCAGTACAGTAACCATACCAGGAAGTTCTTAATTTATTAAGCTACTGCTTTTCTTAATCTCAGTGGAGATATTTACTGATAAACTGCTAACTACGCAGCATGTTCAGTCGTTCTTAAATGAGCTTTTATCTCTCTCCCCTCACCACAAATCAGATTCTTCTGAGGAGTTCCCAGTACATTATCCTCAAGCTCCAGCTGTTTTCATTCTCAGAAGGGTTACTCCCTGATATACAGCTGCCTACCCCCTTCGTAAGTACAGGTCCTAAATGAGCTTTTTTCGCGGTTCCCTCACCACAATCAAGATTCTTTTGGGGAGTTACCAGTACAGTAACCATACCAAAAAGTACTTAATTTATTAAGCTACTGCTTTTCTTAATCTCAGTGGAGAGATTTACTTATAAACAGCTACCTATGCAGCATATTCATGTCCTTCCTAAATGAGCTTTTATCTCTCTCCCCTCACCACAAATCAGATTCTTCTGAGGAGTCCAGTACATTATCCTTTCCCCTGTGTAATTACGTTAACAAGCTCCAGCTGTTTTTATTCTCAGAAGGGATACTCCCTGATATACAGCTGCCTACTCCCTTCGTAAGTGCAGGTCGTGAAAGAGCTTTATTCTCTTTTCCCTCACCACAATCCAGATTCTTTTGGGGAGTTACCAGTACAGTAACCATACCAGGAAGTACTTAATTTATTAAGCTACTGCTTTTCTTAATCTCAGTGGCGATATTTACTGATAAACAGCTACCTACGTAGCATGTTCTGTCGTT
Source organism: Perognathus longimembris pacificus (assembly GCF_023159225.1). NCBI lineage: Eukaryota > Metazoa > Chordata > Mammalia > Rodentia > Heteromyidae > Perognathus > Perognathus longimembris. The sequence goes on along the minus strand of NW_025958931.1, from coordinate 25,147 downwards.
CCTATATGAGCTTTTATCTCTCTCCCCTCACCAAAAATCAGATTCTTCTGAGGAGTTCCCAGTACATTATCCTTTCCCCTGTGTAATTACGTTAACAAGCTCCAGCTGTTTTTATTCTCAGAAGGGTTACTCCCTGATATACAGCTGCCTACCCCCGTCGTAAGAGCAGGTCCTAAATGAGCTTTATTCTCAGTTCCCTCACCACAATCCAGATTCTTTGGGGAGTTACCAGTACAGTAACCATACCAAAAAGTACTTAATTTATTAAGCAACTGCTTTTCTTAATCTCAGTGGAGATATTTACCGATAAACAGCTACCTATGAAGCATGTTCATGTCGTTCCTAAATGAGCTTTTATTTCTCTCCCCTCACCACAAATCAGATTCTTCTGAGGAGTTCCCAGTTCATTGTCCTGTCCCCTGTGTAATTACCTTAACAAGCTCCAGCTGTTTTTATTCGGTTTACTTCCTGATATACAGCTGCCTACCCCCTTCGTAAGTGCAGGACCTAAATGAGCTTTTTTCTCTGTTCGCTCACCACAATCCAGAATCTTTTGAGGAGATATCAGTATAGTAACCATACCAGGAAGTACTTAATTTATTAAGCTGCTGCTTTTCTTAATCTCAGTGGAGATATTTACTGTTAAACAGCCACCTATGCAGCATTTTCATGTCGTTCCTAAATGAGCTTCTATCTCTCTCCCCTCACCACAAATCAGATTATTCTGAGGATTTCCCAGTTCATTATCCTTTCCCCTGTGTAATTACCTTAACAAGCTCCACCTGTTTTTATTCTCAGAAGGGATACTCCCTGATATACAGCTGCCTACCCCCTTCGTAAGTGCAGGTCCTAAATGAGCTTTTTTCTCTATTCCCTCACCACAATCCAGATTTTTTGTGGGAGTTACCAGTAGAGTAACCATACCAGAAAGTACGTAATTTATTAAGCTACTGCTTTTCTTAATCTCAGTGGAGATATTTACTGATAAACAGCTACCTATGCAGCATGTTCATGTCGCTCCTAAATGAGCTTTTATTTCTCTCCCCTCACCACAAATCAGATTCTTCTGAGGAGTTCCCAGTACATTATCCTTTCCCCTGTGTAATTACCTTAACAAGCTCCAGCTGTTTTTATTCTCAGAAGGGATACTCTCTGATATACAGCTTCCTACCCCCTTGGTAAGTGCAGGTCCTAAATGAGCTTTTTTCTCTATTCCCTCACCACATTCCAGATTCTTTTGGGGAGTTACCAGTACAGTAACCATACCAGGAAGTACTTAATTTATTAAGCTACTGCTTTTCTTAATCTCAGTGGAGATATTTACTGATAAACAGCTACCTACGCAGCATGTTCATGTCGTTCCTAAATGAGCTTTTATCTCTCTCCCCTCACCACAAATCAGATTCTTCTGAGGAGTTCCCAGTACATTATTCTTTCCCCTGTGTAATTACATTAACAAGCTCCAGCTGTTTTTATTCTCAGAAGGTTTACTCCCTGATATACAGCTGCCTACCCCATTCGTAAGTGCAGATCTTAATGAGCTTTTTTCTCTGTTCCCTCACCACAATCCAGATTCTTTTGGGGAGTTTCCAGTACAGTAACCATACCAGGAATTACTTAATTTATTAAGCTACTGCTTTTCTTAATCTCAGTGGATATATTTACACATAAACAGCTACCTATGCAGCATGTTCATGTCATTCCTAAAAGAGCTTTTATCTCTCTCCCTTCACCACAAATCAGATTCTTCTGAGGAGTTCCCAGTACATTATCCTTTCCCCTGTGTAATTACCTTAACAAGCTCCAGCTGTTTTTATTCTCAGAAGGGATACTCCCTGATATACAGCTGCCTACCCCTTGGTAAGTGAAGGTCATAAATGAGTTTTTTTCTCTGTTCCCTCACCACATTCCAGATTCTGTTGGGGAGTTACCAGTACAGTAACCATACCAGGAAGTACTTAATTTATTAAGCTATTGCTTTTCTTAATCTCAGTGGAGATATTTACTGATAAACAGCTACCTACGCAGCATGGTCATTTCGTTCCTAAATGAGCTTTTATCTCTCTCCCCTCACCACAAATCAGATTCTTCTGAGGAGTTCCCAGTACATTATCCTTTCCCCTGTGTAATTACCTTAACAAGCTCCAGCTGTTTTTATTCTCAGAAGGTTTACTCCCTGATATACAGCTGCCTACCCCCTTCGTAAGTGCAGGTCCTAAATGAGCTTTTTTCTCTGTTCCCTCACCACAATCCAGATTTTTTGGGGAGTTACCAGTACAGTAACCGTACCAGGAAATACTTAGTTTATTAAGCTACTGCTTTTCTTAATCTCAGTGGAGATATTTACAGATAAACTGCTACCTATGCAGCATGTTCATGTCGTTCCTAAATGAGCTTTTATCTCTCTCCCCTCACCACAAATCAGATTCTTCTGAGGAGTTCCCAGTACATTATCCTTTCCCCTGTGTAATTACCTTAACAAGCTCCAGCTGTTTTTATTCTCAGAAGTGATACTCCCTGATATACAACTGCCTACCTCCTTGGTAAGTGAAGGTCCTAAATGAGCATTTTTCTCTGTTCCCTCACCACATTCCAGATTCTTTTGGGGAGTTACCAGTAGAGTAAACATACCAGGAAGTACTTAATTTATTAAGCTACTGCTTTTCTTAATCTCAGTGGAGATATTTACTGATAAACAGCAACCTACACAGCATGTTCATGTCGTTCCTAAATGAGCTTTTATCTCTCTCCCCTCACCACAAATCAGATTCTTCTGAGGAGTTCCCAGTACATTATCCTCTCCCCTGTGTAATTACCTTAACAAGCTCCAGCTGTTTTTATTCTCAGAAGGTTTACTCCCTGATATACAGATGCCTACCCCCTTCGTAGGTGAAGGTCCTAAATGAGCTTTTTTCTCTGTTCCCTCACCACAATCCAGATTATTTTGGGGAGTTACCAGTACAGTAACCATACCAGGAAGTACTTAATTTATTACGCTACTGCTTTTCTTAATCTCAGTGGAGATATTTACAGATAAACAGCTATCTATGCAGCATGTTCATGTCGTTCCTAAATGAGCTTTTATCTCTTTCCCCTCACCACAAATCAGATTCTTCTGAGGAGTTCCCAGTACATTATACTTTCCCCTGTGTAATTACCTTAACAAGCTCCAGCTGTTTTTATACTCAGAAGGGATACTCCCTGATATACTGCTCCCTACCTCCTTCGTAAGGGCAGGTCCTAAATGAGCTTTTTTCTCTGTTCCCTCACCACAATCCAGATTCTTTTGGGGAGTTACCATTACAGTACCCATACCAGGAAGTACTTAATTTATTAAGCTACTGCTTTTCTTAATCTCAGTGGAGATATTTACTTTTAAACAGCTACCTACGCAGCATGATTATGTCGTTCCTAAATGAGCTTTTATCTCTCTCCCCTTAACAAAATCAGATTCTTCTGAGGAGTTCCCAGTACATTATCCTTTCCCTTGTGTAATTACCTTAACAAGCTCCAGCTGTTTTTATTCTCAAAAGGTTTACTCCCTGATATACAGCTGTCTACCCACTTCGTAACTGCAGGTCCTAAATGAGCTTTTTTCTCTGTTCCCTCACCACAATCCAGGTTCTTTTGGGGAGTTACCAGTACAGTAACCATAACAGGAAGTACTTAATTCATTAAGCTACTGCTTTTCTTAATCTCAGTGGAGATATTTACTGATAAACAGCTACCTATGCAGCATTTTCATGAGCTTTTATCTCTCTCACTCACCAAAAATCAGATTCTTCTGAGGAGTTCCGAGTACATTATCCTTTACCCTGTGTAATTACCTTAACAAGCTCCAGCTGTTTTTATTCTCAGAAGGGATACTCCCTGATATACAGCTGCCTACCCCCTTCGTAAGTGCAGGTCCTAAATGAGCTTTTTTCTCTGTTCCCTCACCACAATCCAGATTCTTTTGGGGAGTTACCAGTACAGTAACCATACAAGGAACTACTTAATTTATCAAGCTACTGCTTGTCTTAATCTCAGTGGAGATATTTACTGATAAACAGCTACCTATGCAGCATGTTCATGTCGTTCCTAAATGAGCTTTTATCTCTCTCCCCTCACCACAAATCAGATTCTTCTGAGGAGTTCCCAGTACATTATCCTTTCCCCTGTGTAATTACCTTAACAAGCTCCAGCTGTTTTTATTCTCAGAAGGTTTACTCCCTGATATACAGCTGCCTACCCCCTTCGTAAGTGCAGTTCCTAAATGAGCTTTTTTCTCTGTTCCTTCACCACAATCCAGATTCTTTTGGGGAGTTACCAGTACAGTAACAACACCAGGTAGTACTTAATTTATTAAGCTACTGCTTTTCTTAATCTCAGTGGAGATATTTACTGATAAACAGCTACCTACGCAGCATTTTCATGTCGTTCCTAAATGAGCTTTTATCTCTCTCAACTCACCACAAATCAGATTCTTCTGAGATTTTCCCAGTACATTATCCTTTTCCCTGTGTAATTACCTTAACAACTCCAGCTGTTTTAATTATCAGAAGGGGTACTCCCTGATATACAGCTGCCTACCCCCTTCATAAGTGCAGGTAATAAATGAACTTTTTTCTCTGTTCCCTCACCACAATCCAGATTCTTTTGGGGAGTTAACAGTACAGTAACCATAGCAGGAAGTAGTTAATTTATTAAGCTACTGCTTTTCTTAATCTCAGTGGAGATATTTACTGATAAACAGCTACTTATGCAGCATGTTCATGTCGTTCCTAATGAGCTTTTATCTCTCTCCCCTCACCACAAATCAGATTCTCCTGAAGAGTTCTCAATACATTATCCTTTTCCCTGTGTAATTACCTTAACAAGCTCCAGCTGTTTTTATTCTCAGAATGTATACTCCCTGATATACAGCTGCCTACCCCCTTCGTAAGTGCAGGTCCTAAATGAGCTTTTTTCTCTCTTCCCTCACCACAATCCAGATTTTTTGGATTGTTACCAATACAGTAACCATACCAGGAAGTACTTAATTTATTAAGCTACTGCTTTTCTTAATCTCAGTGGAGATATTTACTGATAAACAGCTACCTACGCAGCATGTTCATGTCGTTCCTAAATGAGCATTTATCTCTCTCCCCTCACCACAAATCAGATTCTTCTGAGGAGTTCCCAGTACATTATCCTTTCCCCTGTGTGTTTGCCTCAACAAGCTCCAGCTGTGTTTATTCTCAGAAGGTTTACTCCCTGATATACAGCTGCCTACCCCCTTCGTAAGTGCAGGTCCTAAATTAGCTTTTTTCTCTGTTCCCTCACCACAATCCAGATTCTTTTCGCGAGTTACCAGTATAGTAACCATACCAGGAAGTACTTAATTTATTAAGCTACTGCTTTTCTTAATCTCAGTGCACATATTTCCTGATAAACAGCTACCTATGCAGCATTTTCATGTCGTTCCTAAATGAGCTTTTATTTCTCTCCCCTCACCACAAATCAGATTCTTCTGAGGAGTTCCCAGTACATTATCCTTTCCCCTTTGTAATTACCTTAACAAGCTCCAGCTGTTTTTATTCTCAGAAGGTTTACTCCCTGATATACAGCTGCCTACCCCCTTCGTAAGTGCAGGTCCTAAATGAGCTTTTTTCTCTGTTCCCTCACCACAATCCAGATTCTATTGGGGAGTTACCCATACAGTAACCATTCCAGGAAGTACTTAATTTATTAAGCTACTGCTTTTCTTAATCTCAGTGGAGATATTTACTGATAAACAGCTACCTATGCAGCATTTTCATGTCGTTCTTAAATGAGCTTTTATCTCTCTCCCCTCACCACAAATCATATTCTTCTGAGGAGTTCCCAGTACATTATCCTTTCCCTGTGTAACTACCTTAACAATCTCCAGCTGTTTTTATTCTCAGAAGGGATACTCCCTGATATACAGTTGCCTACCCCCTTCCTAAGTGCAGGTCCTAAGTGAGCTATTTTCTCTGTTCCCTCACCACAATCCAGATTCTTTTCGGGAGTTACCAGTACAGTAACCATACCAGGAAGTACTTACTTCATTAAGCTACTGCTTTTCTTAATCTAAGTGGAGATATTTACTGATAAAGAGCTACCTACGCAGCATGTTCATGTCGTTCCTAAATGAGCTTTTATCTCTCTCCCCTCACCACAAATCAGATTCTTCTGAGGAGTTCCCAGTACATTATCCTTTCCCCTTTGTAATTACCTTAACAAGCTCAAGCTGTTTTTATTCTCAGAAGGGTTACTCCCTGATACACAGCTGCCGACCCCCTTCGTAAGTGCAGGTCCTAAATGAGCTTTTTTCTCTGTTCCCTCACCACAATCCAGATTCTTGGGGGAGTTCCCACTACAGTAACCATACCAGGAAGTACTTAATTTATTAAGCTCCTGCTTTTCTTAATCTCAGTGGAGATATTTACTGATAAACAGCTACCTACGCAGCATGTTCATGTCGTTCCTAAATGAGCTTTTATCTCTTTCCCCTCACCACAAATCAGATTCTTCTGAGGAGATCCCAGTACATTATCCTTTCCCCTGTGTAATTACCTTAACAAGCTCCAGCAGTTTTATTCTCAGAAGGTTTACTCCCTGATATACAGCTTCCTACCCCCTTCGTAAGTGCAGGTCCTAAATGAGCTTTTTTCTCTGTTCCCTCACCACAATCCAGATTCTTTTGGGGAGTTACCAGTACAGTAACCATACCAGGAAGTACTTAATTTATTAAGCTACTGCTTTTCTTAATCTCAGTGGAGATATTTACTGATAAACAGCTACCTATGCAGCATTATCATGTCGTTCCTAAATGAGCTTTTATCTCTCTCCCCTCACCACAAATCAGATTCTTCTGAGGAGTTTCCAGTACATTATCCTTTCCCCTGTGTAATTACCTTAACAAGCTGCAGCTGTTTTTATTCTCATTAGGTTTACTCCCTGATATACAGCTGCCTACCCCCTTCGTAAGTGCAGTTATTAAATGAGCTTTTTTCTCTGTTTCCTCACCACAATCCAGATTCTTTTGGGGAGTTACCAGTACAGTAACCATACCAGGAAGTACTTATTTCATTAAGCTACTGCTTTTCTTAATCTCAGTGGAGATATTTACTGATAAACAGCTACCTACGCAGCATGTTCATGTCGTTCCTAAATGAGCTTTTATCTCTCTCCCCTCACCACAAATCAGATTCTTCTGAGGATTTCCCAGTACATTATCCTTTCCCCTGTGTAATTACCTTAACAAGCTCCAGCTGTTTTTATTCTCAGAAGGGATACTCCCTGATATACAGCTGCCTACCCCCTTCGCAAGTGCAGGTCCTAAATGAGCTTTTTTTCTCTGTTCCCTCACCACAATCCAGATTCTTTTGGGGAGTTACCAGTACAGTAAACATACCAGGAAGTACTTAATATATTAAGCTACTGCTTTTCTTAATCTCAGTGCAGATATTTACTGATAAACAGCTACCTATGCAGCATTTTCATGTCGTTCCTAAATGAGCTTTTATCTCTCTCCCCTCACCACAAATCAGATTCTTCTGAGGAGTTCCCAGTACATTATCCTTTCCCCTTCGTAATTACCTTAACATGCTCCAGCTGTGTTTATTCTTAGAAGGTTTACTCCCTGATATACAGCTGCCTACCACCTTCTTAGTGCAGGTCCTAAATGAGCTTTTTTCTCTGTTCCCTCACCACCATCCAGATTCTTTTGGGGAGTTACCAGTACAGTAACAATACCTGGAAGTACTTAATTTATTAAGCTACTGCTTCTCTTAATCTCAGTGGAGATATTTACTGATAAACAGCTACTTATGCAGCATGTTCATGTCCTTCCTAAATGAGCTTTTATCTCTCTCCCCTCACCAAAAATCAGATTCTTCTGAGGAATTCCCAATACATTATCCTTTCCACTGTGTAATTAACTTAACAAGCTCCAGCTGTTTGTATTCTCAGAAGGGATACTCCCTGATATACAGCTGCCTACCCCCTTCGTAAGTGCAGGTCCTAAATGAGCTGTTTTCTCTGTTCCCTCACCACAATCCAGATTCTTTTGGGGAGTTACCAGTACAGTAACCATACCTGGAAGTACTTAATTTATTAATGTACTGCTTTTCTTAATCTCAGTGGAGATATTTATTGATAAACAGCTACCTATGCAGCATGTTCATGTCGTTCCTAAATGAGCTTTTATCTCTCTCCCCTCACCACAAATCAGATTCTTCTGAGGAGTTCCCAGTACATTATCCTTTCCCCTGTGTAATTACCTTAACAAGCTCCAGCTGTTTTTATTCTCAGAAGGGATACTCCCTGATATACAGCTGCCTACCCCCTTCGTAAGTGCAGGTCCTAAAGGAGCTTTTTTCTCTCTTCCCTCACCACAATCCAGATCCTTTTGGAGAGTTACCAGTACAGTAACCATACCAGGAAGTACTTAATTTATTAAGCTACTGCTTTTCTTAATCTCAGTGGAGATATTTACTGATAAACAGCTACCTACGCAGCATGTACATGTCGTTCCTAAATGAGCTTTTATCTCTCTCCCCTCACCACAAATCAGATTCTTCTGAGGAGTTTCCAGTACATTATCCTTTCCCCTGTGTAATTACCTTAACAAGCTCCAGCTGTTTTTATTCTCAGAAGGGATACTCCCTGACATACAGCTGCCTACCCCCTTCGTAAGTGCAGGTTCTAAATGAGCTGTTAATTCTGTTCCCTCACCACAATCCAGATTCTTTTGGGGAGTTACCAGTACAGTAACTATACCAGGAAGTACTTAATTTATTAAGCTACTGCTTTTCTTAATCTCAGTGGAGATATTTACTGATAAACTGCTACCTATGCAGCATGTTCATGTCCTTCCTAAATGAGCTTTTATCTCTCTCCCCTCACCACAAATCAGATTCTTCTGAGGAGTTCCCAGTACAATATCCTTTCCCCTGTGTAATTACCTTAACAAGCCCCAGCTGTTTTTATTCTCAGAAGGGATACTCCCTGATATACAGCTGCCTACCCCCTTCGTAAGTGCAGGTCCTAAATGAGCTTTTTTCTCTGTTCCCTCACCACAATCCAGATCCTTTTGGGGAGTTACCGGTACAGTTACCATACCAGGAAGTACTTAATTTATTAAGCTAGTGCTTTTCTTAATCTCAGTGGAGATATTTACTGATAAACTGCTACCTACGCAGCATGTTCATGTCGTTCCTAAATGAGATTTTATCTCTCTCCCCTCTCCACAAATCAGATTCTTCTTAGGAGTTCCCAGTACATTATACTTTCCCCTGTGTAATTACCTTAACAAGTTATAGCTGTTTTTATTCTCAGAAGGTTTACTCCCTGATATACAGCTGCCTACCACCTTCGTAAGTGCAGGTCCTAAATGAGATTTGTTTTCTCTGTTCACTAACCACAATCCAGATTCTTTTGGGGAGTTACCAGTACAGTAACCATACCAGGAAGTAATTTATTAAGCTACTGGTTTTCTTAATCTCAGTGGAGATATTTACTGATAAACAGCTACCTACGCAGCACTTTCATATCGTTCCTAAATGAGCTTTTATCTCTCTCCCCTCACCACAAAACAGATGCTCCTGAGGAGTTCCCAGTACATTATCCTTTCCCCTGTGTAATTATCTTCAGAAGCTCCAGCTGTTTTATTCTCAGAAGGGATACTCCATGATATACACCTGCCTATCCCCTTCGTAAGTGCAGGTCCTAAATGAGCTTTTTTCTCTCTTCCATCACCACAATCCAGATTCTTTTGGGGAGTTACCAGTACAGTAACCATACCAGGAAGTACTTAATTTATTAAGCTACTGCTTTTCTTAATCTCAGTGGAGATATTTACTGATAAACAGCGACCTACGCAGCATGTTCATGTCATTCATAAATGAGCTTTTATCTCTCTCCCCTCACCACAAATCAGATTCTTCTGAGGAGTTCCCAGTACATTATTCTTTCCCCTGTGTAATTACCTTAACAAGCTCCAGCTGTTTTTATTCTCAGAAGGTTTACTCCGTGATATACTGCTGCCGATCCCCTTCGTAAGTGCAGGTCCTAAATGAGCTTTTTTCTCTGTTCCCTCACCACAATCCAGATTCTTTTGGGGATTCACCAGTACAGTAACCATACCCGGAAGTACTTAATTTATTAAGCTACTGCTTTTCTTAATCTCAGTGGAGATATTTACTGATAAACAGCTACCTATGCAGCATGTCCATGTCGTTCCTAAATGAGCTTTTATCTCTCTCCCCTCACCACAAATCAGATTCTTCTGAGGATTTCCCAGTGCATTATCCTTTCCCCTGCGTAATTACCTTAACAACCTCCAGCTGTTTTTTTTCTCAGAAGGGATACTCCCTGATATACAGCTGCCTACCCCCTTCGTAAGTGCAGGTCCTAAATGAGCTTTTTTCTCTGTTCCCTCACCACAATCCAGATTCTTTTGGGGAGTTACCAGTACAGTAACCATACCAGGAAGTACTTAGTTTATTAAGCTACTGCTTTTCTTAATCGCAGTGGAGATATTTACTGATAAACAGCTACCTACGCACCATGTTCATGTCGTTCATAAATGAGCTTTTAACTCTCTCCCCTCACCACAAATCAGATTCTACTGAGGAGTTCCAAGTACATTATCCTTTCCCCTGTGTAATTACCTTAAAAAGCTCCAGCTGTTTTTATTTTCAGAAGGGATACTCCCTGATATACACCTGCCTACCAGCTTCGTAAGTGCAGTTCCTAAATGAGTTTTTTTCGCTGTTCCCTCACCACAATCCAGATTCTTTTGGGGATTCACCAGTACAGTAACCATACCCGGAAGTACTTAATTTATTAAGCTACTGCTTTTCTTAATCTCAGTGGAGATATTTACTGATAAACAGCTACCTATGCAGCATGTCCATGTCGTTCCTAAATGAGCTTTTATCTCTCTCCCCTCACCACAAATCAGATTCTTCTGAGGAGTTCCCAGTGCATTATCCTTTCCCCTGCGTAATTACCTTAACAACCTCCAGCTGTTTTTTTTCTCAGAAGGGATACTCCCTGATATACAGCTGCCTACCCCCTTCGTAAGTGCAGGTCCTAAATGAGCTTTTTTCTCTGTTCCCTCACCACAATCCAGATTCTTTTGGGGAGTTACCAGTACAGTAACCATACCAGGAAGTACTTAGTTTATTAAGCTACTGCTTTTCTTAATCGCAGTGGAGATATTTACTGATAAACAGCTACCTACGCACCATGTTCATGTCGTTCCTAAATGAGCTTTTAACTCTCTCCCCTCACCACAAATCAGATTCTACTGAGGAGTTCCAAGTACATTATCCTTTCCCCTGTGTAATTACCTTAAAAAGCTCCAGCTGTTTTTATTTTCAGAAGGGATACTCCCTGATATACACCTGCCTACCAGCTTCGTAAGTGCAGTTCCTAAATGAGCTTTTTTCTCTGTTCCCTCACCACAATCCAGATTCTTTTGGGGAGTTACCAGTACAGTAACCATACCAGGAAGTACTTAATTTATTAAGCTACTGCTTTTCTTAATCTCAGTGGAGATATTTACTGATAAACAGCTACCTATGCAGCATGTTCATGTCGTTCCTAAATGAGCTTTTATCTCTCTCCCCTCACCACAAGTCAGATTCTTCTGAGGAGTTCCCAGTACATTATCCTTTCCCCTGTGTAATTACCTTAACAAGCTCCAGCTGTTTTTATTCTCAGAAGGTTTACTCCCTGATATACTGCTGCCGACCCCCTTCGTAAGTGCAGGTACTAAATGAGCTTTTTTCTCTGTTCCCTCACCACAATCCAGATTCTTTTGGGGATTTACCAGTACAGTAACCATACCAGGAAGTACTTAATTTATGAAACTACTGCTTTTCTTAATCTCAGTGGAGATATTTACTGATAAACAGCAACCTATGCAGCATTTTCATGTCGTTCCTAAATGAGCTTTTATCTCTCTCCCCTCACCACAATCAGATACTTCTGAGGAGTTCCCAGTACAATATCCTTTCCCCTGTGTAATTAACTTAACAAGCCCCAGCTGTTTTTATTCTCAGAAGGGATACTCCCTGATATACAGCTGCCTACCCCCTTCGTAAGTGCAGGTCCTAAATGAGCTTTTTTCTCTGTTCCCTCACCACAATCCAGATCCTTTTGGGGAGTTACCGGTACAGTTACCATACCAGGAAGTACTTAATTTATTAAGCTACTGCTTTTCTTAATCTCAGTGGAGATATTTACTGATAAACTACTACCTACGCAGCATGTTCATGTCGTTCCTAAATGAGATTTTATCTCTCTCCCCTCACCACAAATCAGATTCTTCTGAGGAGTTCCCAGTACATTATCCTTTCCCCTGTGTAATTACCTTAACAAGCTCCAGTTGTTTTTATTCTCAGAAGGTTTACTCCGTGATATACTGCTGCGGACCCCCTTCGTAAGTGCAGGTCCTAAATGAGCTTTTTTCTCTGTTCCCTCACCACAATCCAGATTCTTTTGGGGATTCACCAGTACAGTAACCATACCCGGAAGTACTTAATTTATTAAGCTACTGCTTTTCTTAATCTCAGTGGAGATATTTACTGATAAACAGCTACCTATGCAGCATGTCCATGCCGTTCCTAAATGAGCTTTTATCTCTCTCCCCTCACCACAAATCAGATTCTTCTGAGGAGTTCCCAGTGCATTATCCTTTCCCCTGCGTAATTACCTTAACAACCTCCAGCTGTTTTTTTTCTCAGAAGGGATACTCCCTGATATACAGCTGCCTACCCCCTTCGTAAGTGCAGGTCCTAAATGAGCTTTTTTCTCTGTTCCCTCACCACAATCCAGATTCTTTTGGGGAGTTACCAGTACAGTAACCATACCAGGAAGTACTTAGTTTATTAAGCTACTGCTTTTCTTAATCGCAGTGGAGATATTTACTGATAAACAGCTACCTACGCACCATGTTCATGTCGTTCCTAAATGAGCTTTTAACTCTCTCCCCTCACCACAAATCAGATTCTACTGAGGAGTTCCAAGTACATTATCCTTTCCCCTGTGTAATTACCTTAAAAAGCTCCAGCTGTTTTTATTTTCAGAAGGGATACTCCCTGATATACACCTGCCTACCAGATTCGTAAGTGCAGTTCCTAAATGAGCTTTTTTCTCTGTTCCCTCACCACAATCCAGATTCTTTTGGGGATTCACCAGTACAGTAACCATACCCGGAAGTACTTAATTTATTAAGCTACTGCTTTTCTTAATCTCAGTGGAGATATTTACTGATAAACAGCTACCTATGCAGCATGTCCATGTCGTTCCTAAATGAGCTTTTATCTCTCTCCCCTCACCACAAATCAGATTCTTCTGAGGAGTTCCCAGTGCCTTATCCTTTCCCCTGCGTAATTACCTTAACAACCTCCAGCTGTTTTTTTTCTCAGAAGGGATACTCCCTGATATACAGCTGCCTACCCCCTTCGTAAGTGCAGGTCCTAAATGAGCTTTTTTCTCTGTTCCCTCACCACAATCCAGATTCTTTTGGGGAGTTACCAGTACAGTAACCATACCAGGAAGTACTTAATTTATTAAGCTACTGCTTTTCTTAATCTCAGTGGAGATATTTACTGATAAACAGCTACCTACGCAGCATGTTCATGTCGTTCCTAAATGAGCTTTTATCTCTCTCCCCTCACCACAAGTCAGATTCTTCTGAGGAGTTCCCAGTACATTATCCTTTCCCCTGTGTAATTACCTTAACAAGCTCCAGCTGTTTTTATTCTCAGAAGGGTTACTCCCTGATATACTGCTGCCTACCAGCTTCGTAAGTGCAGTTCCTAAATGAGCTTTTTTCTCTGTTCCCTCACCACAATCCAGATTCTTTTGGGGAGTTACCAGTACAGTAACCATACCAGGAAGTACTTAATTTATTAAGCTACTGAATTTCTTAATCTCAGTGGAGATATTTACTGATAAACAGCTACCTATGCAGCATTTTCATGTCGTTCCTAAATGAGCTTTTATCTCTCTCCCCTCACCACAAATCAGATACTTCTGAGGAGTTCCCAGTACAATATCCTTTCCCCTGTGTAATTACCTTAACAAGACCCAGCTGTTTTTATTCTCAGAAGGGATACTCCCTGATATACAGCTGCCTACCCCCTTCGTAAGTGCAGGTCCTAAATGAGCTTTTTTCTCTGTTCCCTCACCACAATCCAGATTCTTGGGGGAGTTCCCACTACAGTAACCATACGAGGAAGTACTTAATTTATTAAGCTCCTGCTTTTCTTAATCTCAGTGGAGATATTTACTGATAAACAGCTACCTACGCAGCATGTTCATGTCGTTCCTAAATGAGCTTTTATCTCTTTCCCCTCACCACAAATCAGATTCTTCTGAGGAGATCCCAGTACATTATCCTTTCCCCTGTGTAATTACCTTAACAAGCTCCAGCAGTTTTATTCTCAGAGGGTTTACTCCCTGATATACAGCTTCCTACCCCCTTCGTAAGTGCAGGTCCTAAATGAGCTTTTTTCTCTGTTCCATCACCACAATCCAGATTCTTTTGGGGAGTTACCAGTACAGTAACCATACCAGGAAGTACTTAATTTATTAAGCTACTGCTTTTCTTAATCTCAGTGGAGATATTTACTGATAAACAGCTACCTATGCAGCATTATCATGTCGTTCCTAAATGAGCTTTTATCTCTCTCCCCTCAAAACAAATCAGATTCTTCTGAGGAGTTTCCAGTACATTATCCTTTCCCGTGTGTAATTACCTTCACAAGCTCCAGCTGTTTTTATTCTCAGAAGGGATACTCCCTGATATACAGCTGCCTACCCCCTTCGTAAGTGCAGGTCCTAAATGAGCTTTATTCTCTGTTCCCTCACCACAATCCAGATTCTTTTGGAGAGTTACCAGTACAGTAACCATACCAGGAAGTACTTAATTTATTAAGCTACTGCTTTTTTTAATCTCAGTGGAAATATGTACTGATAAACAGCTACCTATACAGCATTTCCATGTCGTTCCTAAATGAGCTTTTATCTCTCTCGCCTCACCACAAATCAGATTCTTCTGAGGATTTCCCAGTACATTATCCTTTCCCCTGTGTAATTACCTTAACAAGCTGCAGCTGTTTTTATTCTCATTAGGTTTACTCCCTGATATACAGCTGCCTACCCCCTTCGCAAGTGCAGGTCCTAAATGAGCTTTTTTTCTCTGTTCCCTCACCACAATCCAGATTCTTTTGGGGAGTTACCAGTACAGTAAACATACCAGGAAGTACTTAATTTATTAAGCTACTGCTTTTCTTAATCTCAGTGCAGATATTTACTGATAAACAGCTACCTATGCAGCATTTTCATGTCGTTCCTAAATGAGCTTTTATCTCTCTCCCCTCACCACAAATCAGATTCTTCTGAGGAGTTCCCAGTACATTATCCTTTCCCCTTCGTAATTACCTTAACATGCTCCAGCTGTGTTTATTCTTAGAAGGTTTACTCCCTGATATACAGCTGCCTACCACCTTCTTAGTGCAGGTCCTAAATGAGCTTTTTTCTCTGTTCCCTCACCACCATCCAGATTCTTTTGGGGAGTTACCAGTACAGTAACAATACCTGGAAGTACTTAATTTATTAAGCTACTGCTTTTCTTAATCTCAGTGGAGATATTTACTGATAAACAGCTACTTATGCAGCATTTTCATGTCCTTTCTAAATGAGCTTTTATCTCTCTCCCCTCACCAAAAATCAGATTCTTCTGAGGAATTCCCAATACATTATCCTTTCCACTGTGTAATTAACTTAACAAGCTCCAGCTGTTTGTATTCTCAGAAGGGATACTCCCTGATATACAGCTGCCTACCCCCTTCGTAAGTGCAGGTCCTAAATGAGCTGTTTTCTCTGTTCCCTCACCACAATCCAGATTCTTTTGGGGAGTTACCAGTACAGTAACCATACCTGGAAGTACTTAATTTATTAATGTACTGCTTTTCTTAATCTCAGTGGAGATATTTATTGATAAACAGCTACCTATGCAGCATGTTCATGTCGTTCCTAAATGAGCTTTTATCTCTCTCCCCTCACCACAAATCAGATTCTTCTGAGGAGTTCCCAGTACATTATCCTTTCCCCTGTGTAATTACCTTAACAAGCTCCAGCTGTTTTTATTCTCAGAAGGGATACTCCCTGATATACAGCTGCCTACCCCCTTCGTAAGTGCAGGTCCTAAAGGAGCTTTTTTCTCTCTTCCCTCACCACAATCCAGATTCTTTTGGAGAGTTACCAGTACAGTAACCATACCAGGAAGTACTTAATTTATTAAGCTACTGCTTTTCTTAATCTCAGTGGAGATATTTACTGATAAACAGCTACCTACGCAGCATGTACATGTCGTTCCTAAATGAGCTTTTATCTCTCTCCCCTCACCACAAATCAGATTCTTCTGAGGAGTTTCCAGTACATTATCCTTTCCCCTGTGTAATTACCTTAACAAGCTCCAGCTGTTTTTATTCTCAGAAGGGATACTCCCTGACATACAGCTGCCTACCCCCTTCGTAAGTGCAGGTTCTAAATGAGCTGTTAATTCTGTTCCCTCACCACAATCCAGATTCTTTTGGGGAGTTACCAGTACAGTAACTATACCAGGAAGTACTTAATTTATTAAGCTACTGCTTTTCTTAATCTCAGTGGAGATATTTACTGATAAACTGCTACCTATGCAGCATGTTCATGTCCTTCCTAAATGAGCTTTTATCTCTCTCCCCTCTCCACAAATCAGATTCTTCTTAGGAGTTCCCAGTACATTATACTTTCCCCTGTGTAATTACCTTAACAAGTTATAGCTGTTTTTATTCTCAGAAGGTTTACTCCCTGATATACAGCTGCCTACCCCCTTCGTAAGTGCAGGTCCTAAATGAGATTTGTTTTCTCTGTTCACTAACCACAATCCAGATTCTTTTGGGGAGTTACCAGTACAGTAACCATACCAGGAAGTAATTTATTAAGCTACTGGTTTTCTTAATCTCAGTGGAGATATTTACTGATAAACAGCTACCTACGCAGCACTTTCATATCGTTCCTAAATGAGCTTTTATCTCTCTCCCCTCACCACAAACAGATGCTCCTGAGGAGTTCCCAGTACATTATCCTTTCCCCTGTGTAATTATCTTCACAAGCTCCAGCTGTTTTATTCTCAGAAGGGATACTCCATGATATACACCTGCCTATCCCCTTCGTAAGTGCAGGTCCTAAATGAGCTTTTTTCTCTCTTCCATCACCACAATCCAGATTCTTTTGGGGAGTTACCAGTACAGTAACCATACCAGGAAGTACTTAATTTATTAAGCTACTGCTTTTCTTAATCTCAGTGGAGATATTTACTGATAAACAGCGACCTACGCAGCATGTTCATGTCGTTCATAAATGAGCTTTTATCTCTCTCCCCTCACCACAAATCAGATTCTTCTGAGGAGTTCCCAGTACATTATTCTTTCCCCTGTGTAATTACCTTAACAAGCTCCAGCTGTTTTTATTCTCAGAAGGTTTACTCCGTGATATACTGCTGCCGACCCCCTTCGTAAGTGCAGGTCCTAAATAAGCTTTTTTCTCTGTTCCCTCACCACAATCCAGATTCTTTTGGGGATTCTCCAGTACAGTAACCATACCCGGAAGTACTTAATTTATTAAGCTACTGCTTTTCTTAATCTCAGTGGAGATATTTACTGATAAACAGCTACCTATGCAGCATGTCCATGTCGTTCCTAAATGAGCTTTTATCTCTCTCCCGTCACCACAAATCAGATTCTTCTGAGGAGTTCCCAGTGCATTATCCTTTCCCCTGCGTAATTACCTTAACAACCTCCAGCTGTTTTTTTTCTCAGAAGGGATACTCCCTGATATACAGCTGCCTACCCCCTTGGTAAGTGCAGGTCCTAAATGAGCTTTTTTCTCTGTTCCCTCACCACAATCCAGATTCTTTTGGGGAGTTACCAGTACAGTAACCATACCAGGAAGTACTTAGTTTATTAAGCTACTGCTTTTCTTAATCGCAGTGGAGATATTTACTGATAAACAGCTACCTACGCACCATGTTCATGTCGTTCCTAAATGAGCTTTTAACTCTCTCCCCTCACCACAAATCAGATTCTACTGAGGAGTTCCAAGTACATTATCCTTTCCCCTGTGTAATTACCTTAAAAACTCCAGCTGTTTTTATTTTCAGAAGGGATACTCCCTGATATACACCTGCCTACCAGCTTCGTAAGTGCAGTTCCTAAATGAGCTTTTTTCTCTGTTCCCTCACCACAATCCAGATTCTTTTGGGGAGTTACCAGTACAGTAACCATACCAGGAAGTACTTAATTTATTAAGCTACTGCTTTTCTTAATCTCAGTGGAGATATTTACTGATAAACAGCTACCTATGCAGCATGTTCATGTCGTTCCTAAATGAGCTTTTATCTCTCTCCCCTCACCACAAGTCAGATTCTTCTGAGGAGTTCCCAGTACATTATACTTTCCCCTGTGTAATTACCTTAACAAGCTCCAGCTGTTTTTATTCTCAGAAGGTTTACTCCCTGATATACTGCTGCCGACCCCCTTCGTAAGTGCAGGTACTAAATGAGCTTTTTTCTCTGTTCCCTCACCACAATCCAGATTCTTTTGGGGATTTACCAGTACAGTAACCATACCAGGAAGTACTTAATTTATGAAACTACTGCTTTTCTTAATCTCAGTGGAGATATTTACTGATAAACAGCAACCTATGCAGCATTTTCATGTCGTTCCTAAATGAGCTTTTATCTCTCTCCCCTCACCACAATCAGATACTTCTGAGGAGTTCCCAGTACAATATCCTTTCCCCTGTGTAATTACCTTAACAAGCCCCAGCTGTTTTTATTCTCAGAAGGGATACTCCCTGATATACAGCTGCCTACCCCCTTCGTAAGTGCAGGTCCTAAATGAGCTTTTTTCTCTGTTCCCTCACCACAATCCAGATCCTTTTGGGGAGTTACCGGTACAGTTACCATACCAGGAAGTACTTAATTTATTAAGCTACTGCTTTTCTTAATCTCAGTGGAGATATTTACTGATAAACTGCTACCTACGCAGCATGTTCATGTCGTTCCTAAATGAGATTTTATCTCTCTCCCCTCACCACAAATCAGATTCTTCTGAGGAGTTCCCAGTACATTATCCTTTCCCCTGTGTAATTACCTTAACAAGCTCCAGTTGTTTTTATTCTCAGAAGGTTTACTCCGTGATATACTGCTGCGGACCCCCTTCGTAAGTGCAGGTCCTAAATGAGCTTTTTTCTCTGTTCCCTCACCACAATCCAGATTCTTTTGGGGATTCACCAGTACAGTAACCATACCTGGAAGTACTTAATTTATTAATGTACTGCTTTTCTTAATCTCAGTGGAGATATTTACTGATAAACAGCTACCTATGCAGCATGTCCATGCCGTTCCTAAATGAGCTTTTATCTCTCTCCCCTCACCACAAATCAGATTCTTCTGAGGAGTTCCCAGTGCATTATCCTTTCCCCTGCGTAATTACCTTAACAACCTCCAGCTGTTTTTTTTCTCAGAAGGGATACTCCCTGATATACAGCTGCCTACCCCCTTCGTAAGTGCAGGTCCTAAATGAGCTTTTTTCTCTGTTCCCTCACCACAATCCAGATTCTTTTGGGGAGTTACCAGTACAGTAACCATACCAGGAAGTACTTAGTTTATTAAGCTACTGCTTTTCTTAATCGCAGTGGAGATATTTACTGATAAACAGCTACCTACGCACCATGTTCATGTCGTTCCTAAATGAGCTTTTAACTCTCTCCCCTCACCACAAATCAGATTCTACTGAGGAGTTCCAAGTACATTATCCTTTCCCCTGTGTAATTACCTTAAAATCTCCAGCTGTTTTTATTTTCAGAAGGGATACTCCCTGATATACACCTGCCTACCAGATTCGTAAGTGCAGTTCCTAAATGAGCTTTTTTCTCTGTTCCCTCACCACAATCCAGATTCTTTTGGGGATTCACCAGTACAGTAACCATACCCGGAAGTACTTAATTTATTAAGCTACTGCTTTTCTTAATCTCAGTGGAGATATTTACTGATAAACAGCTACCTATGCAGCATGTCCATGTCGTTACTAAATGAGCTTTTATCTCTCTCCCCTCACCACAAATCAGATTTTTCTGAGGAGTTCCCAGTGCCTTATCCTTTCCCCTGCGTAATTACCTTAACAACCTCCAGCTGTTTTTTTTCTCAGAAGGGATACTCCCTGATATACAGCTGCCTACCCCCTTCGTAAGTGCAGGTCCTAAATGAGCTTTTTTCTCTGTTCCCTCACCACAATCCAGATTCTTTTGGGGAGTTACCAGTACAGTAACCATACCAGGAAGTACTTAGTTTATTAAGCTACTGCTTTTCTTAATCGCAGTGGAGATATTTACTGATAAACAGCTACCTACGCACCATGTTCATGTCGTTCCTAAATGAGATTTTAACTCTCTCCCCTCACCACAAATCAGATTCTACTGAGGAGTTCCAAGTACATTATCCTTTCCCCTGTGTAATTACCTTAAAAAGCTCCAGCTGTTTTTATTTTCAGAAGGGATACTCCCTGATATACACCTGCCTACCAGCTTCGTAAGTGCAGTTCCTAAATGAGCTTTTTTCTCTGTTCCCTCACCACAATCCAGATTCTTTTGGGGAGTTACCAGTACAGTAACCATACCAGGAAGTACTTAATTTATTAAGCTACTGCTTTTCTTAATCTCAGTGGAGATATTTACTGATAAACAGCTACCTACGCAGCATGTTCATGTCGTTCCTAAATGAGCTTTTATCTCTCTCCCCTCACCACAAATCAGATTCTTCTGAGGAGTTCCCAGTACATTATCCTTTCCCATGTGTAATTACCTTAACAAGCTCCAGCTGTTTTTATTCTCAGAAGGTTTACTCCCTAATATACTGCTGCCGACCCCCTTCGTAAGTGCAGGTCCTAAATGAGCTTTATTCTCTGTTCCCTCACCACAATCCAGATTCTTTTGGGGAGTTACCAGTACAGTAACCATACCAGGAAGTACTTAATTTATTAAGCTACTGAATTTCTTAATCTCAGTGGAGATATTTACTGATAAACAGCTACCTATGCAGCATTTTCATGTCGTTCCTAAATGAGCTTTTATCTCTCTCCCCTCACCACAAATCAGATACTTCTGAGGAGTTCCCAGTACAATATCCTTTCCCCTGTGTAATTACCTTAACAAGACCCAGCTGTTTTTATTCTCAGAAGGGATACTCCCTGGTATACAGCTGCCTACCCCCTTCGTAAGTGCAGGTCCTAAATGAGCTTTTTTCTCTGTTCCCTCACCACAATCCAGATCCTTTTGGGAAGTTACCGGTACAGTTACCATACCAGGAAGTACTTAATTTATTAAGCTACTGCTTTTCTTAATCTCAGTGGAGATATTTACTGATAAACTGCTACCTACGCAGCATGTTCATGTCGTTCCTAAATGAGATTTTATCTCTCTCCCCTCTCCACAAATCAGATTCTTCTTAGGAGTTCCCAGTACATTATACTTTCCCCTGTGTAATTACCTTAACAAGTTATAGCTGTTTTTATTCTCAGAAGGTTTACTCCCTGATATACAGCTGCCTACCCCCTTCGTAAGTGCAGGTCCTAAATGAGATTTGTTTTCTCTGTTCACTCACCACAATCCAGATTCTTTTGGGGAGTTACCAGTACAGTACCCATACCAGGAAGTAATTTATTAAGCTACTGGTTTTCTTAATCTCAGTGGAGATATTTACTGATAAACAGCTACCTACGCAGCACTTTCATGTCGTTCCTAAATGAGCTTTTATCTCTCTCCCCTCACCACAAAACAGATGCTCCTGAGGAGTTCCCAGTACATTATCCTTTCCCCTGTGTAATTACCTTAACAAGCTCCAGCTGTTTTATTCTCAGAAGGGATACTCCATGATATACACCTGCCTATCCCCTTCGTAAGTGCAGGTCCTAAATGAGCTTTTTTCTCTGTTCCCTCACCACAATCCAGATTCTTTTGGGGAGTTACCAGTACAGTAACCATACCAGGAAGTACTTAGTTTATTAAGCTACTGCTTTTCTTAATCGCAGTGGAGATATTTACTGATAAACAGCTACCTACGCACCATGTTCATGTCGTTCCTAAATGAGCTTTTAACTCTCTCCCCTCACCACAAATCAGATTCTACTGAGGAGTTCCAAGTACATTATCCTTTCCCCTGTGTAATTACCTTAAAAAGCTCCAGCTGTTTTTATTTTCAGAAGGGATACTCCCTGATATACACCTGCCTACCAGCTTCGTAAGTGCAGTTCCTAAATGAGCTTTTTTCTCTGTTCCCTCACCACAATCCAGATTCTTTTGTGGATTCACCAGTACAGTAACCATACCCGGAAGAACTTAATTTATTAAGCTACTGCTTTTCTTAATCTCAGTGGAGATATTTACTGATAAACAGCTACCTATGCAGCATGTCCATGTCGTTCCTAAATGAGCTTTTATCTCTCTCCCCTCACCACAAATCAGATTCTTCTGAGGAGTTCCCAGTGCATTATCCTTTCCCCTGCGTAATTACCTTAACAAGCTCCAGCTGTTTTTATTCTCAGAAGGTTTACTCCCTGATATACTGCTGCCGACCCCCTTCGTAAGTGCAGGTACTAAATGAGCTTTTTTCTCTGTTCCCTCACCACAATCCAGATTCTTTTGGGGATTTACCAGTACAGTAACCATACCAGGAAGTACTTAATTTATGAAACTACTGCTTTTCTTAATCTCAGTGGAGATATTTACTGATAAACAGCAACCTATGCAGCATTTTCATGTCGTTCCTAAATGAGCTTTTATCTCTCTCCCCTCACCACAATCAGATACTTCTGAGGAGTTCCCAGTACAATATCCTTTCCCCTGTGTAATTACCTTAACAAGCCCCAGCTGTTTTTATTCTCAGAAGGGATACTCCCTGATATACAGCTGCCTACCCCCTTCGTAAGTGCAGGTCCTAAATGAGCTTTTTTCTCTGTTCCCTCACCACAATCCAGATCCTTTTGGGGAGTTACCGGTACAGTTACCATACCAGGAAGTACTTAATTTATTAAGCTACTGCTTTTCTTAATCTCAGTGGAGATATTTACTGATAAACTGCTACCTACGCAGCATGTTCATGTCGTTCCTAAATGAGATTTTATCTCTCTCCCCTCACCACAAATCAGATTCTTCTGAGGAGTTCCCAGTACATTATCCTTTCCCCTGTGTAATTACCTTAACAAGCTCCAGTTGTTTTTATTCTCAGAAGGTTTACTCCCTGATATACTGCTGCGGACCCCCTTCGTAAGTGCAGGTCCTAAATGAGATTTTTTTCTCTGTTCCCTCACCACGATCCAGATTCTTTTGGGGATTCACCAGTACAGTAACCATACCCGGAAGTACTTAATTTATTAAGCTACTGCTTTTCTTAATCTCAGTGGAGATATTTACTGATAAACAGCTACCTATGCAGCATGTCCATGCCGTTCCTAAATGAGCTTTTATCTCTCTCCCCTCACCACAAATCAGATTCTTCTGAGGAGTTCCCAGTGCATTATCCTTTCCCCTGCGTAATTACCTTAACAACCTCCAGCTGTTTTTTTTCTCAGAAGGAATACTCCCTGATATACAGCTGCCTACCCCCTTCGTAAGTGCAGGTCCTAAATGAGCTTTTTTCTCTGTTCCCTCACCACAATCCAGATTCTTTTGGGGAGTTACCAGTACAGTAACCATACCAGGAAGTACTTAGTTTATTAAGCTACTGCTTTTCTTAATCGCAGTGGAGATATTTACTGATAAACAGCTACCTACGCACCATGTTCATGTCGTTCCTAAATGAGCTTTTAACTCTCTCCCCTCACCACAAATCAGATTCTACTGAGGATTTCCAAGTACATTATCCTTTCCCCTGTGAAATTAACTTAAAAAGCTCCAGCTGTTTTTATTTTCAGAAGGGATACTCCCTGATATACACCTGCCTACCAGATTCGTAAGTGCAGTTCCTAAATGAGCTTTTTTCTCTGTTCCCTCACCACAATCCAGATTCTTTTGGGGATTCACCAGTACAGTAACCATACCCGGAAGTACTTAATTTATTAAGCTACTGCTTTTCTTAATCTCAGTGGAGATATTTACTGATAAACAGCTACCTATGCAGCATGTCCATGTCGTTCCTAAATGAGCTTTTATCTCTCTCCCCTCACCACAAATCAGATTCTTCTGAGGAGTTCCCAGTGCCTTATCCTTTCCCCTGCGTAATTACCTTAACAACCTCCAGCTGTTTTTTTTCTCAGAAGGGATACTCCCTGATATACAGCTGCCTACCCCCTTCGTAAGTGCAGGTCCTAAATGAGCTTTTTTCTCTGTTCCCTCACCACAATCCAGATTCTTTTGGGGAGTTACCAGTACAGTAACCATACCAGGAAGTACTTAGTTTATTAAGCTACTGCTTTTCTTAATCGCAGTGGAGATATTTACTGATAAACAGCTACCTACGCACCATGTTCATGTCGTTCCTAAATGAGCTTTTAACTCTCTCCCCTCACCACAAATCAGATTCTACTGAGGAGTTCCAAGTACATTATCCTTTCCCCTGTGTAATTACCTTAAAAAGCTCCAGCTGTTTTTATTTTCAGAAGGGATACTCCCTGATATACACCTGCCTACCAGCTTCGTAAGTGCAGTTCCTAAATGAGCTTTTTTCTCTGTTCCCTCACCACAATCCAGATTCTTTTGGGGAGTTACCAGTACAGTAACCATACCAGGAAGTACTTAATTTATTAAGCTACTGCTTTTCTTAATCTCAGTGGAGATATTTACTGATAAACAGCTACCTACGCAGCATGTTCATGTCGTTCCTAAATGAGCTTTTATCTCTCTCCCCTCACCACAAGTCAGATTCTTCTGAGGAGTTCCCAGTACATTATCCTTTCCCCTGTGTAATTCCCTTAACAAGCTCCAGCTGTTTTTATTCTCAGAAGGTTTACTCCCTGATATACTGCTGCCTACCAGCTTCGTAAGTGCAGTTCCTAAATGAGCTTTTTTCTCTGTTCCCTCACCACAATCCAGATTCTTTTGGGGAGTT
>NW_025958930.1:0-38623 GCF_023159225.1 Perognathus longimembris pacificus | reverse complement strand
ATTGTTACTGTACTCATAACTCCCCAAAAGAATCTGGATTGTGGTGAGGGAACAGAGAAAAAAGCTCATTTAGGACCTGCACTTACGAAGGGGGTAGGGAGCTGCATATCAGGGAGTAAACCTTCTGATAATAAAAACAGCTGGAGCTTGTTAAGGTAATTACACAGGGGAAAGGATAATGTACTGGGAACTCCTCAGAAGAATCTGATTTGTGGTGAGGGTAGAGAGATAAAAGCTCATTTAGGAACGACATGAACATGCTGCGTAGGAAGCTGTTTATCAGTAAATATATCCCCTGAGATTAAGAAAAGCATTAGCTTAATAAATTAAGTACTTCCTGGTATGGTTACTGTACTGGTTACTCCCCAAAAGAATCTGGATTGTGGTGAGGGAACAGAGAAAAAAGCTCATTTAGGACCTGCACTTACGGAGGGGGTAGGCAGGTGTATATCAGGGAGTAAACCTTCTGAGAATAAAAACAGCTGGAACTTGTTAAGGTAATTACACAGGGGAAATGATAATGTACTGGGAACTCCTCAGAAGAATCTGATTTGTGGTGAGGGGAGAGAGATAAAAGCTCATTTAGGAACGACATGTACATGCTGCGTAGGTAGCTGTTTATCAGTAATATCTAAACTGAGATTAAGAAAAGCAGTAGCTTAATAAATTAAGTACTTCCTGGTATGGTTACTGAACTGGTAACTCCCCAAAAGAATCTGGATTGTGTTGAAGGAACAGAGAAAAAAGCTCATTTAGGACCTGCACTTACGAAGGGGTTAGGCAGCTGTGTATCAGGGTGTATCCCTTCTGAGAATCAAAACAGCTGGAGCTTGTTTAGGTAATTACACAGGGGAAAGGATAATGTACTGGGAACTCCTCAGAAGAATCTGATTTGTGGTGAGGGAGAGAGATAAAAGCTCATGAAAATGCTGCATAGGTAGCTGTTTATCAGGAAATATCTCCACTGAGTTTAACAAAGCAGTAGCTTAATAAATTAAGTAATTCCTGGTATGGTTACAGTACTGGGAACTCCCCAAAAGAATCTGGATTGTGGTGAGGGAACAGAGAAAAAAGCTCATTTAGGACCTGCACTTACGAAGGGGGTAGGTAGCTGTATATCAGGGAGTATCCCTTCTGAGAATAAAAACACCTGGAGCTTGTGAAGGTAATTACACAGGGGAAAGGATAATGTACTGGGAACTCCTCAGAATAATCTGATTTGTGGTGATGGGAGAGAGATAAACGCTCATTTAGGAACGACATGAACATGCTGCGTAGGTAGCTGTTTATCAGTAAATATCTCCACTGAGATTAAGAAAAGCAGTAGCTTAATAAATTAAGTACTTCCTGGTATGGTTACTGTACTGGTAACTCCTCAGAAGAATATGGATTGTGGTGAGGGAACAGTGAAAAAAGCTCATTTAGGACGTGCACTTACGAAGGGGGTAGGCAGCTGTATATCAGGGAGTATCCCTTCTGAGAATAAAAACAGCTAGAGCTTGTTAAGGTAATTACACAGGGGAAAGTATAATGTACTGGTAACTCCTCAGAAGAATCTGATTTGTGGTGAGGGGGAGAGAGATAAAAGCTCATTTAGGAACGACAAGTAAATGCTGCATGGGTAGCTGTTTATCAGTAAATGTCTCCACTGAGATTACGAAAAGCAGTAGCTTAATAAATTAAGTACTTAATGATATGGTTACTGTACTGGTAACTGCCCAAAAAGAATCTGGATTGTGGTGAGGGCACAGAGAAAAAAGCTAATTTAGGCCCTACACTTACGAAGGGGTTAGGCAACTGTATATCAGGGAGTAAACCTTCTGAGAATCAAAACAGCTGGAGCTTGTTAAGGTAATTACACAGGGGAAAGGATAATGTACTGGGAACTCCTCAGAAGAATCTGATTTGTGGTGAGGGAGAGAGATAAAAGCTCATGAAAATGCTGCATAGGTAGCTGTTTATCATTAAATATCTCCACTGAGTTTAAGAAAAGCAGTAGCTTAATAAATTAAGTAATTCCTGGAATGGTTACTGTACTGGTAACTCCCCAAAAGAATGTGGATTTTGCTGAGGGAACAGAGAAAAAAGCTCATTTAGGACCTGCACTTACGAAGGGGGTAGGCAGCTCTATATCAGGGATTAAACCTTCTGAGAATAGAAACAGCTGGAGCTTGTTAAGGTAATTACACAGGGGAAAGGATAATGTACTGGGAACTCCTCAGAAGAATCTGATTTGTGGTGAGGGGAGAGAGATAAAACCTCATTTAGGAAGGACATAAACATGCTGCATATGTAGCTGTTTATCAGTAAATATCTCCACTGAGATTAAGAAAAGCAGTAGCTTAATAAATTAAGTACTTCCTGGTATGGTTACTGTACTGGTAACTCCCCAAAAGAATCTGGATTGTGGTGAGGAAACAGAGAAAAAAGCTCATTTATGACCTGCACTTACGAAGGGGGTAGGCAGCTGTATATCAGGGAGTAAACCTTCTGAGAATAAAATCAGCTGGAGCTTTTTAAGGTAATTACACAGGGGAAAGGATAATGTACCGGGAACTCCTTAGAAGAATCTGATTTGTGGTGAGGGGAAAGAGATAAAAGCTCATTTAGGAACGACATGAAAATGCTGCATAAGTAGCTGTTTATCAGTAAATATCTCCACTGAGATTAAGAAAAAGCTGTAGCTTTATAAATTAAGTACTTCATGGTATGGTTACTGTACTGGTAAATGCCCAAAAGAATCTGGATTGTGGTGAGGGAACAGAGAAAAAAAGCTCATTTAGGACCTGCAATTACGAAGGGGGTAGGCAGCTGTATATCAGGGAGTAAACCTTCTGAGAATAAAAAAAAGCTGGAGCTTGTTAAGGTAATTACAAAGGGGAAAGGATAATGTACTGGGAACTCCTCAGAAGAATCTGATTCGTGGTGGGGGGGGGGTTAAAAGCTCATTTAGGAACGACATGAACATGCTGTGTAGGTAGCTGTTTATCAGTAAATATCTCCACTGAGATTAAGAAAAGCAGTAGCTTAATAAATTAAGTACTTCCTGGTATGATTACTGTACTGGTAACTCCCAAAAGAATCTGGATTGTGGTGAGGGAACAGAGAAAAAAGCTCATTTAGGAACTGCACTTACGAAGGAGGTAGGCAGCTGTATATCAGGGAGTATCCCTTGTGAGAATAAAAACAGCTGGAGCTTGTTAAAGTAATTACACAGGGTAAAGGATAATGTACTGGGAACTCCTCAGAAGAATCTGATTTGTGGTGAGGGAGAGAGATATAAGCTCATGAAAATGCTGCATAGGTAGCTGTTTATCAGTAAATATCTCCACTGAGATTAAGAAAAGCAGTAGCTTAATAAATTAAGTACTTCCTGGTGTGGTTACTGTACTGGTAAATGCCCAAAAGAATCTGGATTGTGGTGAGGGAACAGAGAAAAAAGCTCATTTAGGACCTGCACTTACGAAGGTGGTCGGCAGCTGTATATCAGGGAGTATCCCTTCTGAGAATAAAAACAACTGGAGCTTGTTAAGGTAATTACACAGGGGGAAAGGATAATGTACTGGGAACTCCTCAGAAGAATCTGATTTGTGGTGAGGGGAGAGAGATAAAAGGTCATTTAGGAACGACATGAACATGCTGCATAGGTAGCTGTTTATCAGTAAATATCGCCACTGAGATTAAGAAAAGCGGTACCTTAATAAATTAAGTACTTCCTGGGATGGTTACTGTACTGATAACTCCCCAAAAGAATCTGGATTGTGGTGAGGGAACAGAGAAAAAAGCTCATTTAGGACCTGCACTTACGAAGGGGGGTAGGCAGCTGTATATCAGGGAGTAAACCTTCTGAGAATAAAAACAGCTGGAGCTTGTTAAGGTAATTACACAGGGGAAAGGATAATGTACTGGGAACTCCTCAGAAGAATCTGATTTGTGGTGAGGGGAGAGAGATAAAAGCTCATTTAGAAATGACACGAAAATGCTGCATAGGTAGATGTTTATCAGTAAATATCTCCACTGAGATTAAGAAAAGCAGTACTTAATAAATTAAGTACTTCCTGGTATGGTTACTGTACTGGTAACTCCCCAAAAGATTCTGGATTGTGGTGAATGAACAGATAAAAAAGCTCATTTAGGACCTGCACTTACGAAGGAGGTAGGAAGCTGTATATCAGGAAGTAAATCTTCTGAGAATAAAAATAGCTGGAGCTTGTTAAGGTAATTACACAGGGGAAAGGATAATGTACTGGGAACTTCTCAGAAGAATCTGATTTGTGGTGAGGGGAGAGAGATAAAAGCTCATTGAAGAACGACATGAACATGCTGCGTAGGTAGCTTTTTATCAGTAAATATCTCCACTGAGATTAAGAAAAGCAGTAGCTTAATAAATTAAGTACTTCCTGGTATGGTTACTGTACTGGTAACTCCCCCAAAAGAATCTGGATTGTGGTGAGGGAACAGAGAAAAAAGCTCATTTAGGACCTGCACTTACGAAGGGGGTAGGCAGCTGTATATCAGGGAGTATCCCTTCTGAGAATAAAAACAGCTGGAGCTTGTTAAGGTAATTACACAGGGGAAAAGATAATGTACTGGGAACTCCTCAGAAGAATCTGATTTTTGGTGAGGGCAGAGAGATAAAAGCTCATTTTGGAACGACATGAATATGCTGTGTAGGTAGCTGTTTATCAGTAAATATCTCCACTGAGATTAAGAAAGCAGTAGCTTAATAAATTAAGTACTTCCTGGTGTGGTTACTGTACTGGTAACTCCCCAAAAGAATCTGGATTGTGGTGAGGAAACAGAAAAAAAAGCTCATTTAGGACCTGCATTTACGAAGGGTGTAGGCAGCTGTATATCAGGGAGTATCCCTTCTGCGAATAAAAACAGCTGGAGCTTGTTAAGGTGATTACACAGGGAAAAGGATAATGTACTGGGAACTCCTCAGGAGAATCTGATTTGTGGCGAGGGGGAGAGAGATAAAAGCTCATTTAGGAACGACATGAACATGCTGCATAAGTAGCGGTTTATCAGTAAATATCTCCACTGAGATTAAGAAAAGCAGTAGCTTAATAAATTAAGTACTTCCTGGTATGATTACTGTACTGCTAACTCCCCAAAAGAATCTGGATTGTGGTGAGGGAACAGAGAAAAAAGCTAATTTAGGACCTGCACTTACGAAGGAGGTAGGCAGCTGTATATCAGGGAGTATCCCTTGTGAGAATAAAAACAGCTGGAGCTTGTAAAGTAATTACACAGGGTAAAGGATAATGTACTGGGAACTCCTCAGAAGAATCTGATTTGTGGTGAGGGAGAGAGATAAAAGCTCATGAAAATGCTGCATAGGTAGCTGTTTATCAGTAAATATCTCCACTGAGATTAAGAAAAGCAGTAGCTTAATAAATTAAGTACTTCCTGGTATGGTTACTGCACTGGAAACTCCCCAAAAGAATCTGGATTGTGGTGAGGGAACAGAGAAAAAAGCTCATTTAGGACCTGCACTTACGAAGGGGGTAGGCAGCTGTGTATCAGGGAGTAAACCTTCTGAGAATAAAAACAGCTGGAGCTTGTTAAGGTAATTACACAGGGGAAAGGATAATGTACTGGGAACTCCTCAGAAGAATCTGATTTGTGGTGAGGGGAGAGAGATAAAAGCTCATTTAGGAAAGACATGAAAACGCTGCATACGTAGCTGTTTATCAGTAAATATCTCCACTGAGATTAAGAAAAGCAGTAGCTTAATAAATTAAATACTTCCTGGTATGGTTACTGTACTGGTAACTCCCCAAAAGAATCTGGATTGTGGTGAGGGAACAGAAAAAAAAGCTCATTTACGACCTGCACTTACGAAGGTGGTAGGCTGCTGTATATCAGGGAGTAAACCTTCTGAGAATAAAAACAGCTGGAGCTTGTTAAGGTAATTACACAGGGGAAAGGATAATGTACTGGGAAATCCTCAGAAGAATCTGATTTGTGGTGAGGGCAGAGAGATAATAGCTCATTTAGGAACGACAGGAACATGCTGTGTACGTAGCTGTTTATCAGTAAATATCTCCACTGAGATTAAGAAAGGCAGTAGCTTAATAAATTAAGTACTTCCTGGTATGGTTACTGTACTGGTAACTCCCCAAAAGAATCTGGATTGTGGTGAGGGAACAGAGAAAAAAGCTCATTTAGGACCTGCACTTACGAAGGGGGTAGGCAGCTGTATATCAGGGAGTAAACCCTCTGAGAATAAAAACAGCTGGAGCTTGTTAAGGTAATTACACAGGGGAAAGGATAATGTACTGGGAACTCCTCAGAAGAATCTGATTTGTGGTGAGGGGGAGAGAGATAAAAACTCATTTAGGAACGACATGAACATGCTGCGTAGGTAGCTGTTTGTCAGTAAATATCTCCACTGAGATTAAGAAAAGCAGTAGCTTAATAAATTAAGTACTTCCTGGTATGGTTACTGTACTGGTAACTCCCCAAAAGAATCTGGATTGTGGTGAGGGAACAGAGAAAAAAGCTCATTTAATACCTGCACTTACGAAGGGGATAGGCAGCTGTATATCAGGGAGTAAATCTTCTGAGAATAAAAACAGCTGGAGCTTGTTAAGGTAATTACACAGGGGAAAGGATAATGTACTGGGAACTCCTCAGGAGAATCTGATTTGTGGTGAGGGGAGAGAGATAAAAGGTCATTTAGGAACGACATGAACATGCTGCATAGGTAGCTGTTTGTCAGTAAATATCGCCCACTGAGATTAAGAAAAGCGGTAGCTTAATAAATTAAGTACTTCCTGGGAAGGTTACTGTACTGATAACTCCCCAAAAGAATCTGGATTGTGGTGAGGGAACAGAGAAAAAAGCTCATTTAGGACCTGCACTTACGAAGGGGGTAGGCAGCTGTATATCAGGGAGTAAACCTTCTGAGAATAAAAACAGCTGGAGCTTGTTAAGGTAATTACACAGGGGAAAGGATAATGTACTGGGAACCCCTCAGAAGAATCTGATTTGTGGTGAGGGGAGAGAGATAAAAGGTCATTTAGGAACGACATGAACATGCTGCATAGGTAGCTGTTTGTCAGTAAATATCGCCACTGAGATTAAGAAAAGCGGTAGCCTAATAAATTAAGTACTTCCTGGGATGGTTACTGTACTGATAACTCCCAAAAGAATCTGGATTGTGGTGAGGGAACAGAGAAAAAAGCTAATTTAGGACCTGCACTTACGAAGGAGGTAGGCAGCTGTATATCAGGGAGTATCCCTTGTGAGAATAAAAACAGCTGGAGCTTGTTAAAGTAATTACACAGGGGAAAGGATAATGTACTGGGAACTCCTCAGAAGAATCTGATTTGTGGTGAGGGAGAGAGATAAAAGCTCATGAAAATGCTGCATAGGTAGGGGTTTATCAGTAAATATCTCCACTGAGATTAAGAAAAGCAGTAGCTTAATAAATTAAGTACTTCCTGGTATGGTTACTGCACTGGTAACTCCCCAAAAGAATCTGGATTGTGGTGAGGGAACAGAGAAAATAGCTCATTTAGGACCTGCACTTACGAAGGGGGTAGGCAGCTGTGTATCAGGGAGTAAACCTTCTGAGAATACAAACAGCTGGAGCTTGTTAAGGTAATTACACAGGGGAAAGGATAATGTACTGGGAACTCCTCAGAAGAATCTGATTTTTGGTGAGGGCAGAGAGATAAAAGCTCATTTTGGAACGACATGAAAATGCTGTGTAGGTAGCTGTTTATCAGTAAATATCTCCACTGAGATTAAGAAAGCAGTAGCTTAATAAATTAAGTACTTCCTGGTGTGGTTACTGTACTGGTAACTCCCCAAAAGAATCTGGATTGTGGTGAGGAAACAGAGAAAAAAGCTCATTTAGGACCTGCATTTACGAAGGGTGTAGGCAGCTGTATATCAGGGAGTATCCCTTCTGCGAATAAAAACAGCTGGAGCTTGTTAAGGTGATTACACAGGGAAAAGGATAATGTACTGGGAACTCCTCAGGAGAATCTGATTTGTGGTGAGGGGAGAGAGATAAAAGCTCATTTAGGAACGACATGAACATGCTGCATAAGTAGCTGTTTATCAGTAAATATCTCCACTGAGATTAAGAAAAGCTGTAGCTTTATAAATTAAGTACTTCCTGGTATGGTTACTGTACTGGTAAATGCCCAAAAGAATCTGCATTGTGGTGAGGGAACAGAGAAAAAAGCTCATTTAGGACCTGCACTTACGAAGGGGGTAGGCAGCTGTATATCAGGGAGTAAACCTTCTGAGAATAAAAAAAAGCTGGAGCTTGTTAAGGTAATTACAAAGGGGAAAGGATAATGTACTGGGAACTCCTCAGAAGAATCTGATTTGTGGTGGGGGGGGGGGGTTAAAAGCTCATTTAGGAAAGACATGAACATGCTGTGTAGGTAGCTGTATATCAGTAAATATCTCCACTGAGATTAAGAAAAGAAGTAGCTTAATAAATTAAGTACTTCCTGGTATGATTACTGTACTGGTAACTCCCAAAAGAATCTGGATTGTGGTGAGGGAACAGAGAAAAAAGCTCATTTAGGACCTGCACTTACGAAGGAGGTAGGCAGCTGTATATCAGGGAGTATCACTTGTGAGAATAAAAACAGCTGGAGCTTGTTAAAATAATTACACAGGGTAAAGGATAATGTACTGGAAACTCCTCAGAAGAATCTGATTTGTGGTGAGGGAGAGAGATAAAAGCTCATGAAAATGCTGCATAGGTAGCTGTTTATCAGTAAATATCTCCACTGAGATTAAGAAAAGCAGTAGCTTAATAAATTAAGTACTTCCTGGTATGGTTACTGCACTGGTAACTCCCCAAAAGAATCTGGATTGTGGTGAGGGAACAGAGAAAAAAGCTCATTTAGGACCTGCACTTACGAAGGGGGTAGGCAGCTGTGTATCAGGGAGTAAACATTCTGAGAATAAAAACAGCTGGAGCTTGTTAAGGTAATTACACAGGGGAAAGGATAATGTACTGGGAACTTCTCAGAAGAATCTGATTTGTGGTGAGGGGAGAGAGATAAAAGCTCATTTAAGAACGACATGAAAACGCTGCATACGTAGCTGTTTATCAGTAAATATCTCCACTGAGATTAAGAAAAGCAGTAGCTTAATAAATTAAATACTTCCTGGAATGGTTACTGTACTGGTAACTCCCCAAAAGAATCTGGATTGTGGTGAGGGCAGAGAGATAATAGCTCATTTAGGAATGACATGAACATGCTGCGTAGGTAGCTGTTTATCAGTAAATATCTCCACTGAGATTAAGAAAAGCAGTAGCTTAATAAATTAAGTACTTCCTGGTATGGTTACTGTACTGGTAACTCCCCAAAAGAATCTGGATTGTGGTGAGGGAAACAGAGAAAAAAGCTCATTTAATACCCGCACTTACGAAGGGGATAGGCAGCTGTATATCAGGGAGTAAATCTTCTGAGAATAAAAACAGCTGGAGCTTGTTAAGGTAATTACACAGGGGAAAGAATAATGTACTGGGAAACTCCTCAGAAGAATCTGATTTGTGGTGAGGGGAGAGAGATAAAAGGTAATTTAGGCACGACATGAACATGCTGCATAGGTAGCTGTTTATCAGTAAATATCGCCACTGAGATTAAGAAAAGCGGTAGCTAAATAAATTAAGTACTTCCTGGTATGGTTACTGTACTGATAACTCCCCAAAAGAATCAGGATTGTGGTGAGGGAACAGAGAAAAAAGCTCATTTAGGACCTGCACTTACGAAGGGGGTAGGCAGCTGTATATCAGGGAGTAAACCTTCTGAGAATAAAAACAGCTGGAGCTTGTTAAGGTAATTACACAGGGGAAAAGATAATGTACTGGGAACTCCTCAGAAGAATCTGATTTGTGGTGAGGGGAGAGAGATAAAAGCTCATTTAGAAATGACACGAAAATGCTGCATAGGTAGATGTTTATCAGTAAATATCTCCACTGAGATTAAGAAAAGCAGTACTTAATAAATTAAGTACTTCCTGGTATGGTTACTGTACTGGTAACTCCCCAAAAGAATCTGGATTGTGGTGATTCAACAGATAAAAAAGCTCATTTAGGACCTGCACTTACGAAGGAGGTAGGCAGCTGTATATCAGGAAGCAAACGTTCTGAGAATAAAAATAGCTGGAGCTTGTTAAGGTAATTACACAGGGGAAGGATAATGTACTGGGAACTTCTCAGAAGAATCTGATTTTTGGTGAGGGCAGAGAGATAAAAGCTCATTGAAGAACGACATGAACATGCTGCGTAGGTAGCTGTTTATCAGTAAATATCTCCACTGAGATTAAGAAAAACCAGTAGCTTAATAAATTAAGTACTTCCTGGTATGGTTACTGTACTGGTAACTCCCCAAAAGAATCTGGATTGTGGTGAGGGAACAGAGAAAAAAGCTCATTAAGACCTGCACTTACGAAGGGGGTAGGCAGCTGTATATCAGGGAGTATCCCTTCTGAGAATAAAAACAGCTTGAGCTTGTTAAGGTAATTACACAGGGGAAAAGATAATGTACTGGGAACTCCTCAGAAGAATCTGATTTGTGGTGAGGGGAGAGAGATAAAAGCTCATTTAGGAACGACATGAACATGCTGCATAAGTAGCTGTTTATCAGTAAATATCTCCACTGAGATTAAGAAAAGCTGTAGCTTTATAAATTAAGTACTTCATGGTATGGTTACTGTACTGGTAAATGCCCAAAAGAATCTGGATTGTGGTGAGGGAACAGAGAAAAAAGCTCATTTAGGACCTGCAATTACGAAGGTGGTAGGCAACTGTATATCAGGGAGTAAACCTGAGAATAAAAAAAAGCTGGAGCTTGTTAAGGTAATTACAAAGGGGAAAGGATAATGTACTGGGAACTCCTCAGAAGAATCTGATTCGTGGTGAGGGTAGAGAGATAAAAAACTCATTTAGGAACGACAAGAAAATGCTGCGTAGGTAGCTGTTTATCAGTAAATATCTCCACTGAGATTAAGAAAAGCAGTAGCTTAATAAATTAAGTACTTCCTGGTATGGTTACTGTACTGGTAACTCCCCAAAGAAATCTGGATTGTGGTAAGGGAAGAGAGAAAAAAGCTCATTTAATACCTGCATTTACGAAGGGGATAGGCAGCTGTATATCAGGGAGTAAATCTTCTGAGAATAAAAACAGCTGGAGCTTGTTAAGGTAATTACACAGGGGAAAGGATAATGTACTGGGAACTCCTCAGAAGAATCTGATTTGTGGTGAGGGGAGGGGAGAGAGATAAAAGGTCATTTAGGAACGACATGAACATGCTGCATAGGTAGCTGTTTATCAGTAAATATCGCCACTGAGATTAAGAAAAGCGGTAGCTTAATAAATTAAGTACTTCCTGGGATGGTTACTGTACTGATAACTCCCCAAAAGAATCTGGATTGTGGTGAGGGGAACAGAGAAAAAAAGCTCATTTAATACCTGCACTTACGAAGGGGATAGGCAGCTGTATATCAGGGAGTAAATCTTCTGAGAATAAAAACAGCTGGAGCTTGTTAAGGTAATTACACAGGGGAAAGGATAATGTACTGGGAACTCCTCAGGAGAATCTGATTTGTGGCGAGGGGGAGAGAGATAAAAGCTCATTTAGGAACGACATGAACATGCTGCATAAGTAGCGGTTTATCAGTAAATATCTCCACTGAGATTAAGAAAAGCAGTAGCTTAATAAATTAAGTACTTCCTGGTATGATTACTGTACTGGTAACTCCCCAAAAGAATCTGGATTGTGGTGAGGGAACAGAGAAAAAAGCTAATTTAGGACCTGCACTTACGAAGGAGGTAGGCAGCTGTATATCAGGGAGTATCCCTTGTGAGAATAAAAACAGCTGGAGCTTGTAAAGTAATTACACAGGGTAAAGGATAATGTACTGGGAACTCCTCAGAAGAATCTGATTTTGTGGTGAGGGAGAGAGATAAAAGCTCATGAAAATGCTGCATAGGTAGCTGTTTATCAGTAAATATCTCCACTGAGATTAAGAAAAGCAGTAGCTTAATAAATTAAGTACTTCCTGGTATGGTTACTGCACTGGAAACTCCCCAAAAGAATCTGGATTGTGGTGAGGGAACAGAGAAAAAAGCTCATTTAGGACCTGCACTTACGAAGTGGGTAGGCAGCTGTATATCAGGGAGTAAACCCTCTGAGAATAAAAACAGCTGGAGCTTGTTAAGGTAATTACACAGGGGAAAGGATAATGTACTGGGAACTCCTCAGAAGAATCTGATTTGTGGTGAGGGGAGAGAGATAAAAACTCATTTAGGAACGACATGAACATGCTGCGTAGGTAGCTGTTTGTCAGTAAATATCTCCACTGAGATTAAGAAAAGCAGTAGCTTAATAAATTAAGTACTTCCTGTATGGTTACTGTACTGGTAACTCCCCAAAAGAATCTGGATTGTGGTGAGGGAACAGAGAAAAAAGCTCATTTAATACCTGCACTTACGAAGGGGATAGGCAGCTGTATATCAGGGAGTAAATCTTCTGAGAATAAAAACAGCTGGAGCTTGTTAAGGTAATTACACAGGGGAAAGGATAATGTACTGGGAACTCCTCAGGAGAATCTGATTTGTGGTGAGGGGAGAGAGATAAAAGGTCATTTAGGAACGACATGAACATGCTGCATAGGTAGCTGTTTGTCAGTAAATATCGCCACTGAGATTAAGAAAAGCGGTAGCTTAATAAATTAAGTACTTCCTGGGAAGGTTACTGTACTGATAACTCCCCAAAAGAATCTGGATTGTGGTGAGGGAACAGAGAAAAAAGCTCATTTATGACCTGCACTTACGAAGGGGGTAGGCAGCTGTATATCAGGGAGTAAACCTTCTGAGAATAAAAACAGCTGGAGCTTGTTAAGGTAATTACACAGGGGAAAGGATAATGTACTGGGAACTCCTCAGAAGAATCTGATTTGTGGTGAGGGGAGAGAGATAAAAGGTCATTTAGGAACGACATGAACATGCTGCATAGGTAGCTGTTTGTCAGTAAATATCGCCACTGAGATTAAGAAAAGCGGTAGCCTAATAAATTAAGTACTTCCTGGATGGTTACTGTACTGATAACTCCCCAAAAGAATCTGGATTGTGGTGAGGGAACAGAGAAAAAAGCTAATTTAGGACCTGCACTTACGAAGGAGGTAGGCAGCTGTATATCAGGGAGTATCCCTTGTGAGAATAAAAACAGGTGGAGCTTGTTAAAGTAATTACACAGGGGAAAGGATAATGTACTGGGAACTCCTCAGAAGAATCTGATTTGTGGTGAGGGAGAGAGATAAAAGCTCATGAAAATGCTGCATAGGTAGCTGTTTATCAGTAAATATCTCCACTGAGATTAAGAAAAGCAGTACCTTAATAAATTAAGTACTTCCTGTATGGTTACTGCACTGGTAACTCCCCAAAAGAATCTGGATTGTGGTGAGGGAACAGAGAAAAAAGCTCATTTAGGACCTGCACTTACGAAGGGGGTAGGCAGCTGTGTATCAGGGAGTAAACCTTCTGAGAATACAAACAGCTGGAGCTTGTTAAGGTAATTACACACGGGAAAGGATAATGTACTGGGAACTCCTCAGAAGAATCTGATTTTTGGTGAGGGCAGAGAGATAAAAGCTCATTTTGGAACGACATGAAAATGCTGTGTAGGTAGCTGTTTATCAGTAAATATCTCCACTGAGATTAAGAAAGCAGTAGCTTAATAATTAAGTACTTCCTGGTGTGGTTACTGTACTTGGTAACTCCCCAAAAGAATCTGGATTGTGGTGAGGAAACAGAGAAAAAAGCTCATTTAGGACCTGCATTTACGAAGGGTGTAGGCAGCTGTATATCAGGGAGTATCCCTTCTGCGAATAAAAACAGCTGGAGCTTGTTAAGGTGATTACACAGGGAAAAGGATAATGTACTGGGAACTCCTCAGGAGAATCTGATTTGTGGTGAGGGGAGAGAGATAAAAGCTCATTTAGGAACGACATGAACATGCTGCATAAGTAGCTGTTTATCAGTAAATATCTCCACTGAGATTAAGAAAAGCTGTAGCTTTATAAATTAAGTACTTCCTGGTATGGTTACTGTACTGGTAACTCCCCAAAAGAATCTGGATTGTGGTGAGGGAACAGAGAAAAAGCTCATTTAGGACCTGCACTTACGAAGGGGGTAGGAAGCTGTATATCAGGGAGTAAACATTCTGAGAATAAAAACAGCTGGAGCTTGTTAAGGTAATTACACAGGGGAAAGGATAATGTACTGGGAACTCCTCAGAAGAATCTGATTGTGGTGAGGGGAGAGAGATATAGCTCATTTAGTCACGACATGAACATGCTGCTTAGGTAGCTGTTTATTAGTAAATATCTCCACTGAGATTAAGAAAAGCAGTAGCTTACTAAATTAAGTACTTCCTGGTATGGTTACTGTACTGGTAACTCCCGGAAAGAATCTGGATTGTGGTGAGGGAACAGAGAAAAAAGCTCATTTAGGACCTGCACTTATGAAGGGGTAGGCAGCTGTATATCAGGGAGTATAGCTTCTGAGAATAAAAACAGCTGGAGCTTGTTGAGGTAATTACACAGGCGAAAGGATAATGTACAGGGAACTCCTCAGAAGAATCTGATTTGTGGTGAGGGGAGAGAGATAAAAGCTCATTTAGGAACTACATGAACATGCTGCATAGGTAGCAGTTTATCAGTAAATATCTCCACTGAGATTAAGAAAAGCAGTAGCTTACTAAATTAAGTACTTCCTCGTATGGTTACTGTACTGGTAACTCCCCAAAAAAATCTGGATTGTGGTGAGGGTACAGAGAAAAAAGCTCATTTATTACCTGCACTTACGAAGGGGGTAGGCACCTGTATATCAGGGAGTAAACCTTCTGAGAATAAAAACAGCTGGAGCTTGTTAAGGTAATTACACAGGGGAAAGGATAATGTACTGGGAACTCCTCAGAAGAATCTGATTTGTGGTGAGGGGAGAGAGATAAAAGCTCATTTAGGAACGACATGAACATGCTGCTTAGGTGGGTGTTTGTCAGTAAATATCTCCACTGAGATTAAGAAAAGCAGTAGCTTAATAAATTAAGTACTTCTGGTATGGTTACTGCACTG
The DNA here is from genome assembly GCF_023159225.1 of Perognathus longimembris pacificus. NCBI lineage: Eukaryota > Metazoa > Chordata > Mammalia > Rodentia > Heteromyidae > Perognathus > Perognathus longimembris. Next base: position 23,502 of record NW_025958930.1, on the reverse strand, counting down.
GTAACTCCCAAAAAGAATCTGGATTGTGGTGAGGGAACAGAGAAAAAAGCTCCTTTAGGACCTGCACTTACGAAGGGGGTAGGCAGCTGTATATCAGGGAGTAAACCTTCTGAGAATAAAAACAGCTGGAGCTTGTTAAGGTAATTACAGAGGGGAAAGGATAATGTACCGGGAACTCCTCAGAAGAATCTGATTTGTGGTGAGGTGAGAGAGATAAAAGCTCATTTAGGATCGACATGAAAACGCTGCATACGTAGCTGTTTATCAGGAAATATCTACACTGAGATTAAGAAAGGCAGTAGATTAATAAATTACGTACTTCCTGGTATGGTTACTGTACTGGTAACTCCCCAAAAGAATCTGGATTGTGGTGAGGGAACAGAGAAAAAAGCTCATTTAGGACCTGCACTTACGAAGGGGGTAGGCAGCTGTATATCAGGGAGTAAACCTTCTGAGAATAAAAACAGCTGGAGCTTGTTGAGGTAATTACACAGGGGAAAGGATAATGTACTGGGAACTCCTAAGAAGAATCTGATTTGTGGTGAGGGGAGAGAGATAAAAGCTCATTTAGGAACGACATGTACATGCTGCGTAGGTAGCTGTTTATCAGTAAATATCTCCACTGAGATTAAAAAAAGCAGTAGCTTAATAAATTAAGTACTTCCTGGTATGGTTACTGTACTGGTAACTCTCCAAAAGAATCTGGATTGTGGTGAGGGAAGAGAGAAAAAAGCTCCTTTAGGCCTGCACTTACGAAGGGGGTAGGCAGCTGTATATCAGGGAGTATCCCTTCTGAGATTAAAAACAGCTGGAGCTTGTTAAGGTAATTACACAGGGGAAAGGATAATGTACTGGTAACTCCTCAGAAGAATCTGATTTGTGGTGAGGGGAGAGAGATAAAAGCTCATTAGGAACGACATGAACATGCTGCATAGGTAGCTGTTTATCAATAAATATCTCCACTGAGATTAAGAAAAGCAGTACATTAATAAATTAAGTACTTCCTGGTAGGGTTACTGTACTGGTAACTCCTCAAAAGAATCTGGATTGTGGTGAGGGAACAGAGAAAAAAGCTCATTTAGAAACTGCACTTACGAAGCGGGTAGGCAGCTGTATATCAGGGAGTATCCATTCTGAGAATAAAAACAGCTGGAGCTTGTTTAGGTAATTACACAGGGGAAAGGATAATGTACTGGGAACTCCTCAGAAGAATCTGATTTGTGGTGAGGGGAGAGAGATTAAAGCTCATTTAGGAACGTCATGAATATGCTGCGTAGGTAGCTGTTTAGCAGTAAATATCTCCACTGAGATTAAGAAAAGAGGTAGCTTAATAAATTAAGTACTTCCTGGTATGGTTACTGTACTGGTAACTCCCCAAAAGAATCTGGATTGTGGTGAGGGAACAGAGAAAAAAGCTCATTTAGGATCTGCACTTACGAAGGGGGTAGGCAGCTGTATATCATGGAGTAAACCTTCTGAGAATAAAAACAGCTGGAGCTTGTTGTGGTGAGGGGGAGAGAGATAAAAGCTCATGATATGCTGCATAGGTAGCTGTTTATCAGTAAGTATCTCCACTGAGATCAAGAAAAGCAGTAGCTTAGTAAATTATGTACTTCCTGGTATGGTTACTGTACTGGCAACTCCCCAAAGAATCTGGATTGTGGTGAGGGAACAGAGAAAAAAACTCATTGAAGACCTGCACTTACGAAGGGGGTAGGCAGCTGGTATATCAGGGAGTAAACCTTCTGAGAATAAAAACAGCTGGAGCTTGTTAAGTTAATTACACAGGAGAAAGGATAATGTACTGGGAACTCCTAAGAAGAATCTGATTTGTAGTGAGGGGAGAGAGATAAAAGCTCATTTAGGTACGACATGAACATGCTGCGAAGGTAGCTGTTTATCAGGAAATTTCTCCAATGAGATTAAGAAAAGCAGTAGCTTAATAAATTAAGTACTTCCTGGTATGGTTACTGTACTGGTAACTCCCCAAAAGAATCTGGATTGTGGTGAGGGAACAGAGAAAACAGCTCATTTAGGACCTGCACTTACAAAGGGGTAGGCAGCGGTATATCAGGGAGTATCCCTTCTGAGAATAAAAAGAGCTGGAGCTTGTTAAGTTAATTACACAAGGGAAAGGATAATGTATTGGGAATTCCTCAGAAAAATCTGATTTCTGGTGAGGGGAGAGAGATAAAAGCTCATTTAGGAACGACATGAACATGCTGCGTTGGTAGCTGTTTATCAATAAATATCTCCACTGAGATTTAGAAAAGCAGTAGCTTAATAAATTAAGTACTTCCTGGTATGGTTACTGTACTGGTAACTCCCCAAAAGAATGTGGATTGTGGTGAGGGAACAGAGAAAAAAGCTCATTTAGGACCTGCACTTACGAAGGGGGTAGGCAGCTGTATATCATGGAGTAAACCTTCTGAGAATAAAAACAGCTGGAGCTTGTTAAGGTAATTACACAGGGGAAAGGATAATGTACTGGGAACTCCTCAGAAGAATCTGATTTGTGGTGAGGGGAGAGAGATAAAAGCTCATTTAGGAACGACAAGAAAATGCTGCATAGGTAGCTGTTTATCAGTAAATATCTCCACTGAGATTAAGAAAAGCAGTAGCTTAATAAATTAAGTACTTCCTGGTATGGTTACTGTACTGGTAACTCCCCAAAAGAATCTGGATTGTGGTGAAGGAACAGGGAAAAAAGCTCATTTAGGACCTGCACTTACGAAGGGGGTAAGCAGCAGTATATCAGGGAGAAAACCATCTGAGAATAAAAACAGCTGGAGCTTGTTAAGGTAATTACACAGGGGTAAGGATAATGTACAGGGAACTCCTCAGAAGAATCTGATTTGTGGTGAGGGGAGAGAGATAAAAGCTCATTTAGGAACGACATGTACATGCTGCGTAGGTAGCTGTTTATCAGTAAATATCTCCACTGAGATTAAGAAAAGCAGTAGCTTAATAAATTAAGTACTTCCTGGTATGGTTACTGTACTGGTAACTCCTCAAAAGAATCTGGATTGTGGTGAGGGAACAGAGAAAAAAGCTCATTTAGAAACTGCACTTACGAAGCGGGTAGGCAGCTGTATATCAGGGAGTATCCATTCTGAGAATAAAAAACAGCTGGAGCTTGTTTAGGTAATTACACAGGGGAAAGGATAATGTACTGGGAACTCCTCAGAAGAATCTGATTTGTGGTGAGGGGAGAGAGATTAAAGCTCATTTAGGAACGTCATGAACATGCTGCGTAGGTAGCTGTTTAGCAGTAAATATCTCCACTGAGATTAAGAAAAGCAGTAGCTTAATAAATTAAGTACTTCCTGGTATGGTTACTGTACTGGTAACTCCCAAAAGAATCTGGATTGTGGTGAGGGAACAGAGAAAAAAGCTCATTTAGGATCTGCACTTACAAAGGGGGTAGGCAACTGTATATCATGGAGTATCCCTTCTGAGAATAAAAACAGCTGGAGCTTGTTGTGGTGAGGGGAGAGAGATAAAAGCTCATGAATATGCTGCATAGGTAGCTGTTTAACAGTAAGTATCTCCACTGAGATCAAGAAAAGCAGTAGCTTAGTAAATTAAGTACTTCCTGGTATGGTTACTGTACTGGCAACTCCCCAAAGAATCTGGATTGTGGTGAGGGAACAGAGAAAAAAACTCATTGAAGACCTGCACTTACGAAGGGGGTAGGCAGCTGTATATCAGGGAGTAAACCTTCTGAGAATAAAAACAGCTGGAGCTTGTTAAGTTAATTACACAGGAGAAAGGATAATGTACTGGGAACTCCTAAGAAGAATCTGATTTGTAGTGAGGGGAGAGAGATAAAAGCTCATTTAGGTACGACATGAACATGCTGCGAAGGTAGCTGTTTATCAGGAAATTTCTCCAATGAGATTAAGAAAAGCAGTAGCTTAATAAATTAAGTACTTCCTGGTATGGTTACTGTACTGGTAACTCCCCAAAAGAATCTGGATTGTGGTGAGGGAACAGAGAAAACAGCTCATTTAGGACCTGCACTTACAAAGGGGGTAGGCAGCGGTATATCAGGGAGTATCCCTTCTGAGAATAAAAAGAGCTGGAGCTTGTTAAGTTAATTACACAAGGGAAAGGATAATGTATTGGAAATTCCTCAGAAGAATCTGATTTTTGGTGAGGGGAGAGAGATAAAAGCTCATTTAGGAAGGACATGAAAATGCTGCATAAGTAGCTGTTTATCAGTAAATATCTCCACTGAGATTAAGAAAAGCAGTAGCTTAATAAATTAAGTACTTCCAGGTATTGTTACTGTACTGGTAACTCCCCAAAACAATCTGGATGGTGGTGAGGGAACAGAGAAAAAAGCTCATTTAGGACCTGCACTAAGAAGGTGGTAGGCAGCTGTATATCAGGGAGTAAACCTTCTGAGAATAAAAACAGCTGGACCTTGTTAAGGTAATTACACAGGGGAACGGATAATGTACTGGGAACTCCTCAGAAGAATATGATTTGTGGTGAGGGTAGAGAGATAAAAGCTCATTTAGGAACGACATGAACATGCTGCGTAGGTAGCTGTTTATCAATAAATATCTCCACTGAGATTTAGAAAAGCAGTAGCTTAATAAATTAAGTACTTCCTGGTATGGTTACTGTACTGGTAACTCCCCAAAAGAATGTGGATTGTGGTGAGGGAACAGAGAAAAAAGCTCATTTAGGACCTGCACTTACGAAGGGGGTAGGCAGCTGTATATCATGGAGTAAACCTTCTGAGAATAAAAACAGCTGGAGCTTGTTAAGGTAATTACACAGGGGAAAGGATAATGTACTGGGAACTCCTCAGAAGAATCTGATTTGTGGTGAGGGGAGATAGATAAAAGCTCATGAAAATGCTGCATAGTAGCTGTTTATCAGTAAATATCTCCACTGAGATTAAGAAAAGCAGTAGCTTAATAAATTAATCACTTCCTGATATGGTTACTGTACTGGTAACTCCTCAAAACAATCTGGATTTTGGTGAGGGAACAGAGAAAAAAGATCATTTAGGATCTGCACTTACGAAGGGGGTAAGCAGCTGTATATCAGGGAGAAAACCTTCTGAGAATAAAAACAGCTGGAGCGTGTTAAGGTAATTACACAGGGGAAAGGATAATGTACTGGGAACTCCTCAGAAGAATCTGATTTGTGGTGAGGGAACAGAGATAAAAGCTCATTTAGGAACGACATGAACATGCTGCGTAGGTAGCTGTTTATCAGTAAATATCTCCACTGAGATTAAGAAAAGCAGTAGCTTAATAAATTAAGTACTTCCTGGTATGGTTACTGTACTGGTAACTCCCCAAAAGAATCTGGATTGTGGTGAGGGAACAGAAATAACAGCTCATTTAGAACCTGCACTTACGAAGGGGGTAGGCAGCTGTATGTCAGGGAGTATCCCTTCTGAGAATAAAAACAGCTGGAGCTTGTTAAGGTAATTACACAGGGGAAAGGATAATGTACTGGGAACTCCTCAGAAGAATCTGATTTGTGGTGAGGGGGAGAGAGATAAAAGCTCATTTAGGAACGACAAGAAAATGCTGCATAGGTAGATGTTTATCAGTAAATATCTCCACTGAGATTAAGAAAAGCAGTAGCTTAATAAATTAAGTACTTCCTGGTATGGTTACTGTACTGGTAACTCCCCAAAAGAATCTGGATTGTGGTGAGGGAACAGGGAAAAAAGCTCATTTAGGACCTGCACTTACGAAGGGGGTAGGCAGCAGTTTATCAGGGAGAAAACCATCTGAGAATAAAAACAGCTGGAGCTTGTTAAGGTAATTACACAGGGGTAAGGATAATGTACTGGGAACTCCTCAGAAGAATCTGATTTGTGGTGAGGGGAGAGAGATAAAAGCTCATTTAGGAACGACATGTACATGCTGCGTAGGTAGCTGTTTATCAGTAAATATCTCCACTGAGATTAAGAAAAGCAGTAGCTTAATAAATTAAGTACTTCCTGGTATGGTTACTGTACTGGTAACTCTCCAAGAGAATCTGGATTGTGGTGAGGGAAGAGAGAAAAAAGCTCCTTTAGGACCTGCACTTACGAAGGGGGTAGGCAGCTGTATATCAGGGAGTATCCCTTCTGAGAATAAAAACAGCTGGAGCTTGTTAAGGTAATTACACAGGGGGAAAGGATAATGTACTGGGAACTCCTCAGAAGAATCTGATTTGTGGTGAGGGGGAGAGAGATAAAAGCTCATTTAGGAACGACATGAACATGCTGCATAGGTAGCTGTTTATCAATAAATATCTCCACTGAGATTAAGAAAAGCAGTACATTAATAAATTAAGTACTTCCTGGTAGGGTTACTGTACTGGTAACTCCCCAAAAGAATCTGGATTATGGTGAGGGAACAGAGAAAAAAGCTCATTTAGGATCTGCACTTACAAAGGGGGGTAGGCAGCTGTATATCAGGGAGTATCCCTTCTGAGAATAAAAACAGCTGGAGCTTGTTGTGGTGAGGGGGAGAGAGATAAAAGCTCATGAATATGCTGCATAGGTAGCTGTTTATCAGTAAATATCTCCACTGAGATTAAGAAAAGCAGTAGCTTAATAAATTCAGTACTTCCTGGTATGGTTACTGTACTGGTAAATCCCCAAAAGAATCTGGATTGTGTTGAGGGAACAGAGAAAAAAGCTCATTTACGACCTGCACTTACGAAGATTGTAGGCAGCTGTATATCAGGGAGTATCCCTTCTGAGAATAAAAACAGCTTTAGCTTGTTAAGGTAATTACACAGGGGAAAGGATAATGTACTGGGAACTCCTCAGAAGAATCTGATTTGTGATGAGGAGAGAGAGATAAAAGCTCATGAAAATGCTGCATAGGTAGCTGTTTATCAGTAAATATCTCCACTGAGATTAAGAAAAGCAGTAGCTTAATAAATTAAGTACTTCCTGGTATGATTACTGTACTGGTAACTCCCCAAAAGAATCTGGATTGTGGTGAGGGAACAGAGAAAAAAGCTCATTTAGGATCTGCACTTACGAAGGGGGTAGGCAGTTGTATATCAGGGAGTAAACCTTCTGAGAATAAAAACAGCTGGAGCGTGTTAAGGTAATTAGACAGGGGAAAGGATAATGTACTGGGAACTCCTCAGAAGAATCTGATTTGTGGTGAGGGAAGAGAGATAAAAGCTCATTTAGGAACGACATGAACATGCTGCGTAGGTAGCTGTTTATCAGTAAATATCTCCACTGAGATTAAGAAAAGCAGTAGCTTAATAAATTAAGTACTTACTGGTACGGTTACTGTACTGGTAAATCCCCAAAAGAATCTGGAATGTGTTGATTGAACAGAGAAAAAAGCTCATTTACGACCTGCAATTATGAAGGGTGTAGGCAGCTCTATATCAGGGAGTATCCCTTCTGAGAATAAAAACAGCTGGAGCTTGTTGTGGTGAGGGGAGAGAGATAAAAGCTCATGAATATGCTGCATAGGTAGTTGTTTATCAGTAAATATCTCCACTGAGATTAAGAAAAGCAGTAGCTTAATAAATTAAGTACTTCCTGGTATGGTTACTGTACTGGTAACTCTCCAAAGAATCTGGATTGTGGTGAGGGAACCGAGAAAAAAACTCATTTAGGACCTGCACTTACGAAAGGGGTAGGCAGCTGTATATCAGGGAGTATCGCTTCTGAGAATAAAAACAGCTGGAGCTTGTTAAGGTAATTACACAGGGGAAAGGATAATGTACTGGGAACTCCTCAGAAGAATCTGATTTGTGGTGATGGGAGAGAGATAAAAGCTCATGAAAATGCTGCATAACTAGCTGTTTATCAGTAAATATCTCCACTGAGATTAAGAAAAGCAGTAGCTTAATAAATTAAGTACTTCCAGGTATTGTTACTGTACTGGTAACTCCCCAAAAGAATCTGGATGGTGGTGAGGGAACAGAGAAAAAAGCTCATTTAGGACCTGCACTAAGAAGGGGGTAGGCAGCTGTATATCAGGGAGTAAACCTTCTGAGAATAAAAGCAGCTGGACCTTGTTAAGGTAATTACACTGGGGAACGGATAATGTACTGGGAACTCCTCAGAAGAATCTGATTTGTGGTGAGGGGAGAGAGATAAAAGCTTTTAGGAACGACATGAATATGGTGCATAGGTAGCTGTTTATCAGTAAATATCTCCACTGAGATTAAGAAAAGCTGTAGCTTAATAAATGAAGTACTTCCTGGTATGGTTACTATACTGGTAACTCCCCAAAAGAATATGGATTGTGGTGAGGGTATTAAGAAAAGCTGTAGCTTAATAAATTAAGTACATCCTGGTATGGTTACTGTACTGGTAACTCCCCAAAAGAATATGGATTGTGGTGAGGGAACAGAGAAAAAAGCTCATTCAGGACCTGCACTTACGAAGGGGGCAGTCAGCTGTACATCAGGGAGTAAACCTTCTGAGAATAAAAGCATCTGGATCTTGTTAAGGTATTTACACAGGGGAAAGGATAATGTACTGGGAACTCCTCAGAAGAATCTGATTTGTGGTGAGGGGAGAGAGATAAAAGCTCATTTAGGAACGACATGAACATGCTGCGTAGGTAGCTGTTTATCAGTAAATATCTCCACTGAGATTAAGAAAAGCAGTAGCTTAATAAATTAAGTACTTCCTGGTATGGTTACTGTACTGGTAACTCCCCAAAAGAATCTGGATTGTGGTGAGGGAACAGAGAAAAAAGGTAATTTAGGACCTGCACTTACGAAGGGTTAGGCAGCTGTATATCAGGGAGTATCCATTCTGAGAATAAGAACAGCTGGAGCTTGTTAAGGTAATTACACAGGGGAAAGGATAATGTACTGGGAACTCCTCAGAAGAATCTGATTTGTGGTGAGGGGAGAGAGATAAAAGCTCATTTAGGAACGACATGAACATGCTGCGTGGGTAGCTGTTTATCAGTAAATATCTCCACTGAGATTAAGAAAAGCAGTAGCTTAATAAATTAAGTACTTCTGGTATGGTTACTGTACTGGTAACTCCCCAAAAGAATCTGGATTGTGGTGAGGGAACAGAGAAAAAAGCTCATTTAGGAACTACACTTACGAAGCGGGTAGGCAGCTGTATATCAGGGAGTATCCCTTCTGAGAATAAAATAGATGGAGCTCGTTAAGGTAATTACACAGGGGAAAGGATAATGTACTGGGAACTCCTCAGAAGAATCTGATTTGTGGTGAGGGGAGAGAGATAAAAGCTCATTTAGGAACGACATGAACATGCTGCATATGTATCTGTTTATCAGTAAATATCTCCACTGAGATTAAGAAAAGCAGTAGCTTAATAAATTAAGTACTTCCTGGTATGGTTACTGTACTGGTAACTCCCCAAAAGAATCTGGATTGTGGTGAGGGAACAGAGAAAAAAGCTCATTTAGGACCTGCACTTCCGAAGGGGGTAGGCAGCTGTATATCCGGGAGTAAACCTTCTGAGAATAAAAACAGCTGGAGCTTGTTAAGGTAATTATATAGAGGAAAGGATAATGTACTGGGAACTCCTCAGAAGAATCTGATTTGTGGTGAGGGGAGAGAGATAAAAGCTCAATTAGGAACGACATGAACATGATGCATAGATATCTGTTTATCAGTAAATATCTCCACTGAAATTAAGAAAAGCAGTAGCTTAATAAATTAAGTACTTCCTGGTATGGTTACTGTACTGGTAACTCCCCAAAAGAATCTGGATTGTGGTGAGGGAACAGAGAAAAAAGCTCATTTAGGACCTGCACTTACGAAGGTGGTAGGCAGCTGTATATCAGTGAGTATCCCTTCTGAGAATAAAAACAGCTGGAGCTTGTTAAGGTAATTACACAGGGGAAAGGATAATGTACTTGGAACTCCTCAGAAGAATCTGACTTGTGGTGAGGGGAGAGAGATAAAAGCTCATTTAGGAACGATATGAACATGCTGCATAGGTAGCTGTTTATCAGTAAATATCTCCACTGAGATTAAAAAAAGCAGTAGCATAATAAATTAAGTACTTTCTGTTATGGTTACTGTACTGGTAACTCCAGAAAAGAATCTGGATTGTGGTGAGGGAACAGAGAAAAAAGCTCATTTAGGACCTGCCCTTACGAAGGGGGTAGGCAGCTGTATATCAGGGAGTAAACCTTCTGAGAATAAAAACAGCTAGAGCTTGTTAAGGTAATTATATTGGGGAAAGGATAATGTACAGGGAACTCCTCAGAAGAATCTGATTTGTGGTGAGGGGAGAGAGATAAAAGCTCAATTAGGAACGACATGAACATGATGCATAGGTAGCTGTTTATCAGTAAATATCTCCACTGAGATTATGAAAAGCAGTAGCTTAATAAATTAAGTACTTCCTGGTATGGTTACTGTACAGGTAACTCCCGAAAAGAATCTGGATTTTGGTGAGGGAAGAGAGAAAAAAGCTCATTTAGGACCTGCACTTACGAAGGGGGGTAGGCAGCTGTATATCAAGGAGTATCCCTTCTGAGAATAAAAACAGCTGGAGTTGTTAAGGTAATTACACATGGGAAAGGATAATGTACTGGGAAATCCTAAGAAGAATCTGATTTGTGGTGAGGGGAGAGAGATAAAAGCTCATTTAGGAACGACATGAAAATGCTGCATAGGTAGCTGTTTATCAGTACATATCTCCACTGAGATTAAGAAAAGCAGTAGCTTAATATATTAAGTACTTCCTGGTATTGTTACTGTACTGGTAACTCCCCAAAAGAATCTGGATTGTGGTGAGGAAACAGAGAAAAAAGCTCATTTAGGACCTGCACTTACGAAGGGGGTAGGCAGCTGTATATCAGGGAGTAAACCTTCTGAGAATAAAAAAAGCTGGAGCTTGTTAAAGTAATTACACAGGGGAAAGGATAATGTACTGGGAACTCCTCAGAAGAACCTGATTTGTGTTGAGGGGATGGAGATAAAATCTCATTTAGGAACGACATGAAAATGCTGCGTAGGTAGCTGGTTATCAGTAAATATCTCCACTGAGATGAAGAAAAGCAGTAGCTTAATAAATTAAGTACTTCCTGGTATGGTTACTGTACTGGTACCTCCCCAAAAGAATCTGGATTGTGGTGAGCGAACAGAGAAAAAAGCTCATTTAGGATCTGCACTTACGAAGGGGGTAGGCAGCTGTATATCAGGGAGTATCCCTTCTGAGAATAAAAACAGCTGGAGCTTGTTAAGGTAATTACACAGGGGAAAGAATAATGTACTGGGAACTCCTCAGAAGAATCTGGTTTGTGGTGAGGGGAGAGAGATAAACGCTCATTTAGGAACGACATGAACATGATGCATAGGTAGCTGTTTATCAGTAAATATCTCCACTGAGATTAAGAAAAGCAGTAGCTTAATAAAGTAAGTACTTCCTGGTATGGTTACAGTACTGGTAACTCCCCAAAAGAATCTGCATTGTGGTGAGGGAACAGAGAAAAAAGCTCATTTAGGACCTGCACTTTCGAAGGGGGTAGGCAGCTGTATATCAGGGAGTAAACCTTCTGAGAATAAAAACGGCTGGAGCTTGTTAAGGTAATTACACAGGGGAAAGGATAATGTACTGGGAACTCCTCAGAAGAATCTGAATTGTGGTGAGGGAGGAGAGATAAAAGTTCATTTAGGAACGACATGAAAATGCTGCATAGGTAGCTGTTTAGCAGTAAATATCTCCACTGAGATTAAGAAAAGCAGTAGCTTAATAAATTAAGTACTTCCTGGTATGGTTACTGTACTGGTAACTCCCCAAATAATCTGGATTGTGGTGAGGGAACAGAGAAAAAAGCTCATTTAGGACCTGCACTTACGAATGGGGTAGGCAGCTGTATATCAGGGAGTATCCCTTCTGAGAATAAAAACAGCTGGAGCTTGTTAAGGTAATTACACAGGGGAAAGGATAATGTACTGGGAACTCCTCAGAAGAATCTGATTTGTGGTGAGGGGAGAGAGAAAAAAGCTCATTTAGGAACGACATGAACATGCTGCATAGGTATCTGTTTATCAGTAAATATCTCCACTGAGATTAAGAAAAGCAGTAGCTTAATAAATTAAGTACTTCCTGTTATGGTTACTGTACTGGTAACCCCCAAAAAGAATCTGGAATGTGGTGAGGGAACAGAGAAAAAAGCTCATTTAGGACCTGCACTTACGAAGGGGATAGGCAGCTGTATATTAGGGAGTAAACCTTCTGCGAAAAAAAACAGCTGGAGCTTGTTAAGGTAATTACACAGGGGAAATGATAATGTACTGGGAACTCTTCAGAAGAGTCTGATTTGTGGTGAGGGGAGAGAGCTAAAAGCTCATTTAGGAACGACATGAAATTGCTGCATAGCTAGCTGTTTATCAGTAAATATCTCCACTGAGATTAAGAAAAGCAGTAGCTTAATAAATTAAGTATTTCCTGGTATGGTTACTGTACTGGTAACTCCCCAAAAGAATCTGGATTGTGGTGATGGAACAGAGAAAAAAGCTCATTTAGGACCTGCACTTACGAAGGGGTAGGCAGCTGTATATCAGGGAGTAAACCTTCTGAGAATAAAAACAGCTGGAGCTTGTTGAGGTAATTACACAGGGGAAAGGATAATGTACTGGGAACTCCTAAGAAGAATCTGATTTGTGGTGAGGGGGAGAGAGATAAAAGCTCATTTAGGAACGACATGAATATGCTGCGTAGGTAGCTGTTTATCAGTAAATATCTCCACTGAGATTAAGAAAAGCAGTAGCTTAACAAATTAAGTACTTCCTGGTATGGTTACTGTACTGGTAACTCCCCAAAAGAATCTGGATTGTGGTAAGGGAACAGAGAAAAAAGCTCATTTAGGACCTGCACTTACGAAGGGGGTAGGCAGCTGTATATCAGGGAGTATCGCTTCTGAGAATGAAAACAGCTGGAGCTTGTTAAGGTAATTACACAGGGGAAAAGATGATGTACTGGGAACTATTCAGAAAAATCTGATTTGTGGTGAGGGGAGAGAGATAAAAGCTCATTTAGGAACGACATGAACATGCTGCGTAGGTAGGTGTTTATCAGTAAACATCACCACTGAGATTAAGAAAAGCAGTAGCTTAATAAATTAAGTATTTCCTGGTATGGTTACAGTACTGGTAACTCCCCAAAGAATGTGGATTGTGGTGAGGGAACAGAGAAAAAAGCTCTTTTAGGACCTGCACTTACGAAGGGGGTAGGCAGCTGTATATCAGGGAGTAAACCTTCTGAGAATAAAAACAGCTGGAGCTTGTTAAGGTAATTACACAAGGGAAAGGATAATGTACTGGGAACTCCTCAGAAGAATCTTTTTGATGGTGAGGGGAGAGAGATAAAAGCTCATTTAGGAACGACATGAAAATGGTGCATAGGTAGCTGTTTATCATTAAATATCTCCACTGAGATTAAGAAAAGCAGTAGCTTAATAAATGAAGTACTTCCTGGTATGGTTACTGTACTGGTAACTCCCCAAAAGAATCTGGATTGTGGTGAGGGAACAGAGAAAAAAGCTCATTTAGGACCTGCACTTACGAAGGGGGTAGGCAGCTGTATATGAGGGAGTAAACCGTCTGAGAATAAAAACAGCTGGAGCTTGTTAAGGTAATTACAGAGGTGAAAGGATAATGTACTGGGAACTCCTCAGAAGAATCTGATTTGTGGTGGGGGGATAGAGATAAAAGCTCATTTAGGAACGACATGAACATGCTGCGTAGGTAGCGGTTTATCAGTAAATATCTCCACTGAGATTAAGAAAAGCAGTAGCTTAATAAATTAAGTACTTCCTGGTATGGTTACTGTACTGGTAACTCCCCAAAAGAATCTGGATTGTGGTGAGGGAACAGAGAAAAAAGCTCATTTAGGACCTGCACTTACGAAAGAGGTAGGCAGCTGTATATCAGGGAGTATCCCTTCTGAGAATAAAAACACCTGGAGCTTGTTAAGGTAATTACACAGGGGAAAGGATAATGTACTGGGAACTTCTCAGAAGAATCTGATTTGTGGTGAGGGGAGAGAGATATAAGCTCATTTAGGAATGACTTCAACATGCTGCGTAGGTAGCTGTTTATCAGTAAATATCTCCACTGAGATTAAGAAGAGCAGGAGCTTAATAAATTAAGTAATTCCTGGTATGGTTACTGTAATGGTAACTCCCCAAAAGAATCTGGATTGTCGTGAGGGAACAGAGAAAAAAAGCTCATTTAGGACCTGCACTTACGAACGGGGTAGGCAGCTGTATATCAGGGAGTATCCCTTCTGAGAATAAAAACAGCGGGAGCTTGTTGAGGTAATTACACAGGGGAAAGGATAATGTACTGGGAACTCCTCAGAAGAATCTGATTTGTGGTGAGGGGGAGAGAGATAAAAGCTCATTTAGGAACGACATGAAAATGCTGCATAGGTAGCTGTTTATCAGTAAATATCTCCACTGAGATTAAGAAAAGCAGTAGCTTAATGAATTAAGTACTTCCTGGTATGGTTACTGACCTGGTAACTCCCCAAAAGAATCTGGATTGTGGTGAGGGAACAGAGAAAAAAGCTCATTTAGTACCTGCACTTACGAAGGGGGTAGGCAGCTGTATATCAGGGAGTATCCCATCTGAGAATAAAAACAGTTGGAGCTTGTTAAGGTAATTACACAGGGGAAAGGATAATGTACTGGGAACTCCTAAGAAGAATCTGATTTGTGGTGAGGGGAGAGAGATAAAAGCTCATTTAGGAACGACATGAATATGCTGCGTAGGTAGCTGTTTATCAGTAAATATCTCCACTGAGATTAAGAAAAGCAGTAGCTTAACAAATTAAGTACTTCCTGGTATGGTTACTGTACTGGTAACTCCCCAAAAGAATCTGGATTGTGGTAAGGGAACAGAGAAAAAAGCTCATTTAGGACCTGCACTTACGAAGGGGGTAGGCAGCTGTATATCAGGGAGTATCGCTTCTGAGAATGAAAACAGCTGGAGCTTGTTAAGGTAATTACACAGGGGAAAAGATGATGTACTGGGAACTATTCAGAAAAATCTGATTTGTGGTGAGGGGGAGAGAGATAAAAGCTCATTTAGGAACGACATGAACATGCTGCGTAGGTAGGTGTTTATCAGTAAACATCACCACTGAGATTAAGAAAAGCAGTAGCTTAATAAATTAAGTATTTCCTGGTATGGTTACAGTACTGGTAACTCCCCAAAGAATGTGGATTGTGGTGAGGGGAACAGAGAAAAAAGCTCTTTTAGGACCTGCACTTACGAAGGGGGTAGGCAGCTGTATATCAGGGAGTAAACCTTCTGAGAATAAAAACAGCTGGAGCTTGTTAAGGTAATTACACAAGGGAAAGGATAATGTACTGGGAACTCCTCAGAAGAATCTTTTTGATGGTGAGGGGAGAGAGATAAAAGCTCATTTAGGAACGAAATGAAAATGGTGCATAGGTAGCTGTTTATCATTAAATATCTCCACTGAGATTAAGAAAAGCAGTAGCTTAATAAATGAAGTACTTCCTGGTATGGTTACTGTACTGGTAACTCCCCAAAAGAATCTGGATTGTGGTGAGGGAACAGAGAAAAAAGCTCATTTAGGACCTGCACTTACGAAGGGGGTAGGCAGCTGTATATGAGGGAGTAAACCGTCTGAGAATAAAAACAGCTGGAGCTTGTTAAGGTAATTACAGAGGTGAAAGGATAATGTACTGGGAACTCCTCAGAAGAATCTGATTTGTGGTGGGGGGATAGAGATAAAAGCTCATTTAGGAACGACATGAACATGCTGCGTAGGTAGCGGTTTATCAGTAAATATCTCCACTGAGATTAAGAAAAGCAGTAGCTTAATAAATTAAGTACTTCCTGGTATGGTTACTGTACTGGTAACTCCCCAAAAGAATCTGGATTGGGTGACGGAACAGAGAAAAAAGCTCATTTAGGACCTGCACTTACGAAAGAGGTAGGCAGCTGTATATCAGGGAGTATCCCTTCTGAGAATAAAAACACCTGGAGCTTGTTAAGGTAATTACACAGGGGAAAGGATAATGTACTGGGAACTTCTCAGAAGAATCTGATTTGTGGTGAGGGGAGAGAGATATAAGCTCATTTAGGAATGACTTCAACATGCTGCGTAGGTAGCTGTTTATCAGTAAATATCTCCACTGAGATTAAGAAGAGCAGGAGCTTAATAAATTAAGTAATTCCTGGTATGGTTACTGTAATGGTAACTCCCCAAAAGAATCTGGATTGTCGTGAGGGAACAGAGAAAAAAGCTCATTTAGGACCTGCACTTACGAACGGGGTAGGCAGCTGTATATCAGGGAGTATCCCTTCTGAGAATAAAAACAGCGGGAGCTTGTTGAGGTAATTACACAGGGGAAAGGATAATGTACTGGGAACTCCTCAGAAGAATCTGATTTGTGGTGAGGGCAAGAGAGATAATAGCTCATTTAGGAACGACATGAACATGCTGTGTACGTAGCTGTTTATCAGTAAATATCTCCACTGAGATTAAGAAAGGCAGTAGCTTAATAAATTAATTACTTCCTGGTATGGTTACTGTACTGGTAACTCCCCAAAAGAATCTGGATTGTGGTGAGGGAACAGAGAAAAAAGCTCATTTAGGACCTGCACTTACGAAGGAGGTAGGCAGCTGTATATCAGGGAGTATCCCTTGTGAGAATAAAAACAGCTGGAACTTGTTAAAGTAATTACACAGGGTAAAGGATAATGTACTGGGAACTCCTCAGAAGAATCAGATTTGTGGTGAGGGAGAGAGATAAAAGCTCAGGAAAATACTGCATAGGTAGCTGTTTATCAGTAAATATCTCCACTGAGATTAAGAAAAGCAGTAGCTTAATAAATTAAGTACTTCCTGGTATGGGTACTGCACTGGTAACTCCCCAAAAGAATCTGGATTGTGGTGAGGGAACAGAGAAAAAAGCTCATTTAGGACCTGCACTTACGAAGGGGGTAGGCAGCTGTGTATCAGGGAGGTAAACCTTCTGAGAATAAAAACAGCTGGAGCTTGTTAAGGTAATTACACAGGGGAGAAGGATAATGTACTGGGAACTCCTCAGAAGAATCTGATTTGTGGTGAGGGGAGAGAGATAAAAGCTCATTTAGGAACGACATGTAAACGCTGCATATGTAGCTGTTTATCAGTAAATATCTCCACTGAGATTAAGAAAAGCAGTAGCTTAATAAATTAAGTACTTCCTGGTATGGTTACTGTACTGGTAACTCCCCAAAAGAATCTGGATTGTGGTGAGGGAACAGAGAAAAAAGCTCATTTAGGACCTGCACTTACGAAGGTGGTAGGCTGCTGTATATCAGGGAGTAAACCTTCTGAGAATAAAAACAGCTGGAGCTTGTTAAGGTAATTACACAGGGGAAAGGATAATGTACTGGGAAATCCTCAGAAGAATCTGATTTGTGGTGAGGGCAGAGAGATAATAGCTCATTTAGGAACGACATGAACTTGCTGTGTACGTAGCTGTTTATCAGTAAATATCTCCACTGAGATTAAGAAAGGCAGTAGCTTAATAAATTAATTACTTCCTGGTATGGTTACTGTACTGGTAACTCCCCAAAAGAATCTGGATTGTGGTGAGGGAACAGAGAAAAAAGCTCATTTAGGACCTGAACTTACGAAGGTGGTCGCCAGCTGTATATCAGGGAGTATCCCTTCTGAGAATAAAAACAGCTGGAGCTTGTTAAGGTAATTACACAGGGGAAAGGATAATGTACTGGGAACTCCTCAGAAGAATCTGATTTTGGTGAGGGTAGAGAGATAAAAACTCATTTAGAACGACATGAAAATGCTGTGTAGGTAGCTGTTTATCAGTAAATATCTCCACTGAGATTAAGAAAAGCAGTAGCTTAATAAATTAAGTACTTCCTGGGATGGTTACTGTACTGGTAACTCCCCAAAAGAATCTGGATTGTGGTGAGGGAACAGAGAAAAAAGCTCATTTAATACCTGCACTTACGAAGGGGATAGGCAGCTGTATATCAGGGAGTAAATCTTCTGAGAATAAAAACAGCTGGAGCTTGTTAAGGTAATTACACAGGGGAAAGGATAATGTACTGGGAACTCCTCAGAAGAATCTGATTTGTGGTGAGGGGAGAGAGATAAAAGGTCATTTAGGAACGACATGAACATGCTGCATAGGTAGCTGTTTGTCAGTAAATATCGCCACTGAGATTAAGAAAAGGGGTAGCTTAATAAATTAAGTACTTCCTGCGATGGTTACTGTACTGATAACTCCCCAAAAGAATCTGGATTGTGGTGAGGGAACAGAGAAAAAAGCTAATTTAGGACCTGCACTTACGAAGGAGGTAGGCAGCTGTATATCAGGGAGTATCCCTTGTGAGAATAAAAACAGCTGGAGCTTGTTAAAGTAATTACACAGGGTAAAGGATAATGTACTGGGAACTCCTCAGAAGAATCTGATTTGTGGTGAGGGAGAGAGATAAAAGCTCATGAAAATGCTGCACAGGTAGCTGTTTATCAGTAAATATCTCCACTGAGATTAAGAAAAGCAGTAGCGGGCTGGGGTTATAGCCTAGCGGCAAGAGTGCCTGCCTCGGATACACGAGGCCCTAGGTTCGATTCCCCAGCACCACATATACAGAAAACGGCCAGAAGCGGCGCTGTGGCTCAAGTGGCAGAGTGCTAGCCTTGAGCGGGAAGAAGCCAGGGGACAGTGCTCAGGCCCTGAGTCCAAGGCCCAGGACTGGCAAAAAAAAAAAAAAAAAAAAAAAAAAAAAAAAAAGAAAAGCAGTAGCTTAATAAATTAAGTACTTCCTGGGATGGTTACTGTACTGATAACTCCCCAAAAGAATCTGGATTGTGGTGAGGGAACAGAGAAAAAAGCTAATTTAGGACCTGCACTTACGAAGGAGGTAGGCAGCTGTATATCAGGGAGTATCCCTTGTGAGAATAAAAACAGCTGGAGCTTGTTAAAGTAATTACACAGGGTAAAGGATAATGTACTGGGAACTCCTCAGAAGAATCTGATTTGTGGTGAGGGGAGAGAGATAAAAGCTCATTTAGGAACGACATGAAAACGCTGCATACGTAGCTGTTTATCAGTAAATATCTCCACTGAGATTAAGAAAAGCAGTAGCTTAATAAATTAAATACTTCCTGATATGGTTACTGTACTGGTAACTCCCCAAAAGAATCTGGATTGTGGTAAGGGAACAGAGAAAAAAGCTCATTTAGGACCTGCACTTACGAAGGGAGTAGGCAGCTGTATATCAGGGAGTATCCCTTCTGAGACTAAAAACAGCTGGAGCTTGTTAAGGTAATTACACAGGGGAAAAGATAATGTACTGGGAACCCCTCAGGAGAATCTGATTTGTGGTGAGAGGAGAGGGATAAAAGCTCATTAAGGAACGACATGAAAATGCTGCGTAGGTAGCTGTTTATCAGTAAATATCTCCACTGAGATTAAGAAAAGCATTACCTTAATAAATTAAGTACTTCCTGGTATGGTTACTGTACTGGTAACTCCCCATAAGAATCTGAATTGTGGTGAGGGAACAGAGAAAAAAGTTCATTTAGGTCCTGCACTTACGAAGGGGGTAGGCAGCAGTTTATCAGGGAGTAAACCTTCTGAGTATGAAAACAGCTGGAGCTTGTTAAGGTAATAACACAGGGGAAAGGATAATGTACTGGGAACTCCTCAGAAGAATCTGATTTGTGGTGAGGGAAGAGAGATATAGCTCATTTAGGAACGACATGAACATGCTGCTTAGGTAACTGTTTATTAGTAAATATCTCCACTGAGATTAAGAAAAGCAGTAGCTTACTAAATTAAGTACTTCCTGGTATGGTTACTGTACTGGTAACTCCCCAAAAAAATCTGGATTGTGGTGAGGGTACAGAGAAAAAAGCTCATTTATTACCTGCACTTACGAAGGGGCTAGGCACCTGTATATCAGGGAGTAAACCTTCTGAGAATAAAAACAGCTGGAGCTTGTTAAGGTAATTACACAGGGGAAAGGATAATGTACTGGGAACTCCTCAGAAGAATCTGATTTGTGGTGAGGGGAGAGAGATAAAAGCTCATTTAGGAACGATATGAACATGCTGTGTACGTGGCTGTTTATCAGTAAATATCTCCACTGAGATTAAGAAAAGCAGTAGCTTAATAAATTAAGTACTTCCTGGTATGGTTACTGTACTGGTAACTCCCCAAAAGAATCTGGATTGTGGTGAGGGAACAGAGAAAAAAGCTCATTTAGTACCTGCACTTACGAAGGGGGTAGGCAGCTGTATATCAGGGAGTATCCCATCTGAGAATAAAAACAGTTGGAGCTTGTTAAGGTAATTACACAGGGGAAAGGATAATGTACTGGGAACTCCTAAGAAGAATCTGATTTGTGGTGAGGGGAGAGAGATAAAAGCTCATTTAGGAACGACATGAATATGCTGCGTAGGTAGCTGTTTATCAGTAAATATCTCCACTGAGATTAAGAAAAGCAGTAGCTTAACAAATTAAGTACTTCCTGGTATGGTTACTGTACTGGTAACTCCCCAAAAGAATCTGGATTGTGGTAAGGGAACAGAGAAAAAAGCTCATTTAGGACCTGCACTTACGAAGGGGGTAGGCAGCTGTATATCAGGGAGTATCGCTTCTGAGAATGAAAACAGCTGGAGCTTGTTAAGGTAATTACACAGGGGAAAAGATGATGTTCTGGGAACTATTCAGAAAAATCTGATTTGTGGTGAGGGGAGAGAGATAAAAGCTCATTTAGGAACGACATGAACATGCTGCGTAGGTAGGTGTTTATCAGTAAACATCACCACTGAGATTAAGAAAAGCAGTAGCTTAATAAATTAAGTATTTCCTGGTATGGTTACAGTACTGGTAACTCCCCAAAGAATGTGGATTGTGGTGAGGGAACAGAGAAAAAAGCTCATTTAGGACCTGCACTTACGAATGGGGTAGGCAGCTGAATATCAGGGAGTATCCCTTCTGAGGATAAAAACAGCTGGAACTTGTTAAGGTAATTACACAGGGGAAAGGATAATGTACTGGGAACTTCTCAGAAGAATCTGATTTGTGGTGAGGGGAGAGAGATAAAAGCTCATTTAAGAATGACTTGAACATGCTGCGTAGGTAGCTGTTTATCATTAAATATCTCCACTGAGATTAAGAAGAGCAGGAGCTTAATAAATTAAGTAATTCCTGGTATGGTTACTGTAATGGTAACTCCCCAAAAGAATCTGGATTGTGGTGAGGGAACAGAGAAAAAAGATCATTTAGGACCTAAACTTACGAAGGGGGTAGGCAGCTGTATATCAGGGAGTATCCCTTCTGAGAATAAAAGTAGCGGGAGCTTGTTGAGGTAATTACACAGGGGAAAGGATAATGTACTGGGAACTCCTCAGAAGAATCTGATTGTGGTGAGGGGAGAGAGATAAAAGCTCATTTAGGAACGACATGAAAATGCTGCATAGGTAGCTGTTTATCAGTAAATATCTCCACTGAGATTAAGAAAAGCAGTAGCTTAATGAATTAAGTACTTCCTGGTATGGTTACTGTACTGGTAACTCCCCAAAAGAATCTGGATTGTGGTGAGGGAACAGAGAAAAAAGCTCTTTTAGGACCTGCACTTACGAAGGGGGTAGGCAGCTGTATATCAGGGAGTAAACCTTCTGAGAATAAAAACAGCTGGAGCTTGTTAAGGTAATTACACAAGGGAAAGGATAATGTACTGGGAACTCCTCAGAAGAATCTTTTTGATGGTGAGGGGAGAGAGATAAAAGCTCATTTAGGAACGACATGAAAATGGTGCATAGGTAGCTGTTTATCATTAAATATCTCCACTGAGATTAAGAAAAGCAGTAGCTTAATAAATGAAGTACTTCCTGGTATGGTTACTGTACTGGTAACTCCCCAAAAGAATCTGGATTGTGGTGAGGGAACAGAGAAAAAAGCTCATTTAGGACCTGCACTTACGAAGGGGGTAGGCAGCTGTATATGAGGGAGTAAACCGTCTGAGAATAAAAACAGCTGGAGCTTGTTAAGGTAATAACACAGGGGAAAGGATAATGTACTGGGAACTCCTCAGAAGAATCTGATTTGTGGTGAGGGAAGAGAGATATAGCTCATTTAGGAACGACATGAACATGCTGCTTAGGTAACTGTTTATTAGTAAATATCTCCACTGAGATTAAGAAAAGCAGTAGCTTACTAAATTAAGTACTTCCTGGTATGGTTACTGTACTGGTAACTCCCCAAAAAAATCTGGATTGTGGTGAGGGTACAGAGAAAAAAGCTCATTTATTACCTGCACTTACGAAGGGGCTAGGCACCTGTATATCAGGGAGTAAACCTTCTGAGAATAAAAACAGCTGGAGCTTGTTAAGGAAATTACACAGGGGAAAGGATAATGTACTGGGAACTCCTCAGAAGAATCTGATTTGTGGTGAGGGGAGAGAGATAAAAGCTCATTTAGGAACGATATGAACATGCTGTGTACGTGGCTGTTTATCAGTAAATATCTCCACTGAGATTAAGAAAAGCAGTAGCTTAATAAATTAAGTACTTCCTGGTATGGTTACTGTACTGGTAACTCCCCAAAAGAATCTGGATTGTGGTGAGGGGAACAGAGAAAAAAGCTCTTTTAGGACCTGCACTTACGAAGGGGGTAGGCAGCTGTATATCAGGGAGTAAACCTTCTGAGAATAAAAACAGCTGGAGCTTGTTAAGGTAATTACACAAGGGAAAGGATAATGTACTGGGAACTCCTCAGAAGAATCTTTTTGATGGTGAGGGGAGAGAGATAAAAGCTCATTTAGGAACGACATGAAAATGGTGCATAGGTAGCTGTTTATCATTAAATATCTCCACTGAGATTAAGAAAAGCAGTAGCTTAATAAATGAAGTACTTCCTGGTATGGTTACTGTACTGGTAACTCCCCAAAAGAATCTGGATTGTTTTGAGGGAACAGAGAAAAAACTCATTTAGGACCTGCACTTACGAAGGGGGTAGGCAGCTGTATATGAGGGAGTAAACCGTCTGAGAATAAAAACAGCTGGAGCTTGTTAAGGTAATTACAGAGGTGAAAGGATAATGTACTGGGAACTCCTCAGAAGAATCTGATTTGTGGTGGGGGGGATAGAGATAAAAGCTCATTTAGGAACGACATGAACATGCTGCGTAGGTAGCGGTTTATCAGTAAATATCTCCACTGAGATTAAGAAAAGCAGTAGCTTAATAAATTAAGTACTTCCTGGTATGGTTACTGTACTGGTAACTCCCCAAAAGAATCTGGATTGTGGTGAGGGAACAGAGAAAAAAGCTCATTTAGGACCTGCACTTACGAAAGAGGTAGGCAGCTGTATATCAGGGAGTATCCCTTCTGAGAATAAAAACACCTGGAGCTTGTTAAGGTAATTACACAGGGGAAAGGATAATGTACTGGGAAATCCTCAGAAGAATCTGATTTGTGGTGAGGGCAGAGAGATAATAGCTCATTTAGGAACGACATGAACATGCTGTGTACGTAGCTGTTTATCAGTAAATATCTCC